>NC_138302.1:56491247-56611247 GCF_965601325.2 Salmo salar
TCTCACCTCTCCCTGGTCGTTACGGATCAGCTGGTTGAACTCTTTGCCCTCCAGACACAGGAAGTCCTCACCCGGCAACAGGATGCCACACTTGGTTGCTATGGCGCGGGCAGTGTTGATGTTGTCCCCGGTAACCATGCGCACGGTGATGCCGGCCTTCTGGCACTTGAGGATGGCATTAGGTACCTTTAGGGGAGGGAGGAGAGAGTCATGACTTGAACATCACTACAAAGACATTGATCAGCCAGTATTCTGTAGTTATATATCCACTTCACAACAACATTCCTTGCTATAGTATCAGTGCTGATCTCAGGCCAGTCTATGTAAGGTATATGTTTTTATCTGAGTGATTCTGTATGTATATTCCCCTCCACATGTTCCCTACTCCAGGGTTAGTCTCAGTAACAGTAAGTGTCGGATGTTATTTTAGTTTCTCTCTCAGCATGACAATGTGAAGCCCTGACAGCTTTTGCTCATTCGGGCCTGACCTCTCAACCCGCTGTGTATGCGAGTCTCTCTCTCTCTGTGTGTTTGAGTGGGTGTGTATATGTGTCTGTGCTTGTATGTGAGCTTGCATGTGAAGTCCTGTGTAATTATCCACCCTCAGGCATGTGATGAGTCACTTCTCATTAGACCAATCAGATTACTTATTTAAAGATCATTAGAAACCCCCCACAGTTGTCTGCCTGTCAATCACACCGCTGAACCCCAACCTGGCACCCCCACCTCCCACCCCCTCCGCCCTCACATAGACCACTAAACATGTAGCTACACTCTTTGCGTAACCCTCTCACACCCCTAAAGTAACAGAGAACCGCAAAGAAACAATAGAACCTTGACCCACTATGGTGGAATGCTCCCACAATAACACTGAAAGACCACCTCATACAAACATCTACTCACGCCCTAATGCAGAACAACTCAGGGGCATGATGGACTGATACGACGTTAGTTGTAATTAACTAGGCTATTCTTTGTCACCGTAGGTGGGCAAGGTGTCGCCTCTACCGGAGAGTTTTGACAACTGGAAGAGGGACCCACGCATTGAGGACCAGGGTATGTGAACAGTTGGCTAAACTAGTGGGTTAGGAGATTGAGCTTGTTGCCATAGATTTATGAACCAAAATACTGAAATGATAATACCATAATTTCTTTGGAGTTTACTTTATTGGCCATTATGCCAAATGGCTGCCACTGGGCTATAGAGCCCAACTTTGCTGTGGTAATTCCAAACATACTATTCCATCTATCAGTTATAGCCTATATAATAAACAGATACTAGCCTACACAGAAAACGCATTGTTTATCTATATGTTTAGTCATGCTATATTCATGAATAGGTATAATGCTGGTAATCAGACTTGAAATCAGTGGAATGCCCAGTGGAAGAAGAGAGATCATTGCCAAATGTGGAGAGTCAAAAAGAGAACACAGAAGGCTGTTGTATAAAACACCTGTCTCCGGATTACATCTTCAAACTAAAGGGCAACCATGGCATCCATGACAGAGCGGGAGAAGTGTTCATCCATGTATACGGGTAAGAGTCTAGCTAAATGATCTGTATGATCTGTGTAGTAATATTATTTGTATCTCAGAGATGCATTTGCATTGCTAGTTATAGCCTAATTAGCTAGCTAGCTAACATTGAACATAGTTGGTTAGCTTTAGACAGCTGCAGATTCATGCATGGTGCATGGTAGTATGAGTTGGGATTAATTTATGGTTGATTGTTTAGCTAGCTAGCTACATGTCTAAACAAAATATTCTACTATGCAAGTAACCATTTCACTGTACCGTTTACACCTTCTGTATCCTGTGCATGTGACAAATAAACTTTTATTATATTTGACATAGTGTGTGTTTACCAAAGACGGTAATGTGAAGAACAATAGGACTTGCATCAAAGTCAGATTAGGATATAGGCCAAGGACTAGATAAAGTGTATTTTTACTACTACTTCTTACTACAACTCACCACTTTTGGTCTTGAATTCTTTGGTTGTTTACTACACTACCCTATTCACCATGTTTAGCACATGGCCTCACATGGGAATCCTTAAAGAGATGGGTGGGGCTAAGGCTTAAGAGGATGCGAAGGATGCTGAATGGGGGTAGACAAAGAAGAGCTCTCCAGTAGAGGGCCTCCCGAGTGGCGCAGTGGTCGACGGCACTGCATCGTAGTGCTTGAGGCATCACTACAGCCCCGGGTTCGATCCCAGGCTGCGTCACAGCCGGCCGTGACCGGGAGACCCATGAGGCATACACTACATGAAAAAGTATGAGGCCTCTGCTCGCCGAACATCTAATTCCAAAATCATGGGCATTAATATGGAGTTGGTCCCCCCTTGCTGCTATATTAAAAAAAATATATAATAATAATAATAATAATATAACCTTTATTTAACTAGGCAAGTCAGTTAAGAACAAATTCTTATTTACAATGACGGCCTAGGAACAGTGGGTTAACTGCCTTGTTCAGGGGCAGAATGACATATTTTTACCTTGTCAGCTGGGGGATTTAATCTAGCAACCTTTCGGTTACTGGCCCAATGCTCTAACCACTAGGCTACCTGCCACCCCAAAACAGCCCAATAACAGCCGCCACTCTTGTGGGAAGGATTTACAATACATGTTGGAACATTACTTGGAACATTGTTGCAGGGATTTGCTTCCATTCAGCAACAAGTGCATTAGGAAGGTGCCGATGTGGAGAGATTAGGCCTGGTTCACAGTCGGCGTTCCAATTAATCACAAAGGTGTTCGATGGGGTTAAGGTCAGGGCTCTACAGGCCAGTCAAGTTCTTCCACACCGATCACAACAGAACATTTCTGAATGTACTTTGCTTTGTGCAATGAGGCATTGTCATGCTGAAACAGGAAAGGGCCTTCCCCAAGCTGTTGCCTGGAAGTTGGAAGCACATAATTGTCTAGAACGTCATTGTATGCTGTAGCGTTAAAATTTCCCTTCACTGGAACTAAGGAGCCTAGCCCGAACAATAAAAACAGCCCCAAACCATTATTCTCATCCACCAAACTTTAGTTGGCACTATGCATTGGGGCAGGTAGCGTTCTACTGGCCAAACCCAGATTCGTCCTTTGGGCTGCCAGATGGTGAAGCGGGATTCGGAAGTGAGTGAGGACATGATTTTTAAGCGCTATGCGCTTCATCACTCGGTAGTCCCGTTCTGTAAGCTTGTGTGGCTTACCACTTTGCGGCTGAGCCGTTGTTGGTCCTAGACAATTCCACTTCAAAATAACAGCACTTACAGTTGACTGGGGTAGCTCTAGCATGGCAGACTTGTTGGAAAGGTGGCATCCTATGACGGTGCCACGTTGAAAGTCACTGAGCTCTTCAAAAAGGCCATTCTACTGCCATTGTTTGTATATGGAGATTGCATGGCTGTGTTCTACACCTGTCAGCAATGGGTGTGGCTGAAATAGCCGAATCCACTAATTTGAAGGGGTGTCCACATATTTTTGTATATATAATTGGAAAGTATTCAGACTCCTTGACTTTTTCCACATTTTGTTACATTACAACATTTGTTCTAAAATTGATTAAATTGAAGAAGAAAAATAATCCTCAATCTACACACAATACCCAATAATGACAAAGATGCTTTTTCAAATGTATTAAATATAAGACAAATATATTATTTACGTAAGTATTCAGACCCTTTGCTATGAAATTGAGCTCAGATGCATCCTGTTTCTATTGATCATCCTTGAGATGTTTCTAGAACTTGATTGGAGTCCAACTGTGGTAAATTAAATTGATTGGACATGAGGTCCCACAGTTGACACCATGTCAGAGCAAAAACCAAGCCATGAGGTCAAAAGGAATTGTCCGCAAGAGCTCCGAGACAGGATTGTGACGAGGCACAGATCTGGGGAAGGGTATCAAAAAATGTCTGCAGCATTGAAGGTTCCCAAGAACACAGCGGCCTCCATCATTTATCAATGGAAAAAGTTTGGAAATCTTCTTAGAGAAGGGCCTTGTTCAGGGAGGTGACCAAGAACCCAATGGTCACTCTGACAGAGCTCTAAAGTTCTTCTGTGGAGATGGTTGTCCTTCTGGAAGGTTCTCCCATCTCTGCAACACTCCACTAAAGTAGTTCAGTGGCCAGACGGAAGCCACTCCTCAGTGAAAGTCACATGACAGCCCGCTTGGTGTTTGCCAAAAGGCGCCTAAAGCACTGACCATGAGAAACAAGATACTCTGGTCTGATGACAACAAGATTGAACTCTTTGGCCTGAATGCCAAATGTCACGTCTGGAGGATACCTGGCACCATCCCTATGGTGAAGCATGGTGGTGGCAGCATCATGCTGTGGGGATGTTTTTCAGCAGCAGGGACTAGTGAATCTAGGCAGGATCGAGGGAAAAGTGAAAAGTACAGTGAGATGATGAATACCTGCTCCAGAGTGCTCAGGACCTCAGGCTGGAGCGAAGGTTCACCTTCCAACAGGACAACAACCCTATGCACACAGCCAAGACAACGCAGGAGTGGCTTCGGGACAAGTCTCTGAATGTTCGAGTGGCCTAGCCAGTCTGGACTCGAACAACTCTAGAGAGACCTGAAAATAGCTGTGCAGTGATGTTCCCCATCCAACCTGACAGAGCTTGAGAGGATCTGCAGAGAAGAATGGGAGAAACTCCCCAAATACAGGTGTGCAAAGCTTGTAGTGTCATATCCAAGAAGACTCGAGGCTGTAATCACTGCCAATGGTGCTTCAACAAAGTACTGAGTAAAGGGTCTGAATATTTATCTAAATGTTATTTCAGTTTATTTTTAATACATTTGCAAGAAAATCTAAAAACCTTTTTTGCTTTTTCATTATGGGGTAGTGTGTGTAGATTGAGGGGAAAAAACAATTTAATCTATTTTTAGAATAAGGCTGTAATGTAACAAAATGTGGAAAAAGTCAAGGGGTCAGAATCCTTTCGAATGCATTGTATATGGAAGCTTAAAAATATGAACCTTGTAAGATATACTTGGAAGAGGCTAAATCAAGCTAGTCGGATTGAAAACTTTCTTGAGTCCTTTTATATGGTACCAAAAGTTTAAAAAAAGTACAGATTGAGGAACAAATGCGATCAGACCATCAGCTTATAGCCCTCCATATAGCTATGACAGACCTTCCACGAGGGCAGGGATATTGGAAATTTAACCTTTTCACATGTGAGTTCCAAATATCTCTAACGGTTGCCCCATAGTGAGTTGTTTTATGCAAAATGTGACTGTTGTGCAACAGGACAGTTAACAAGCACTGCCTGCTAATTATCTGTAGGCTGTGTTTCAACTTGTCAATTTCAAAATATTTTCTAACAAGTTGTATTTTCTGACAACAGTTTGAATTGAGGTGTGTTCCGCCTCCTCATTAATTCACATAGAAGTAGCCCATTTCAGTGTTGCGGACACTTTATGTTTGAGGCTTCCTGGACAAATTCCCCTCTTTGAGGAGAGCCCTTCCCCATTTTTTCTGCACATCAAGTATGCAGACATTTGCACAGTCTTTCACGAACTGGCACATTTTCTGGCTGGCACTCACATTGTTGTTTTCCTTACAAATAATAACTTTAGAAAAGTGTGCATTCCTATCAAAGTAAGTGCCGCATTTTCTGTATATCGTGTTGTCGTTTCTACTGTAGCATACACTATGTGTGTATGTATGTGTGCATGTATGTGTGCATGTATGTATGTATGTATGTATGTATGTATGTATGTATGTATGACTGTTTTATTCAAGTTTTCAAGAACTGGTGACAAATAATGCAGTCCAATTATTGCATACATTGTAGTATACTATACAATAGACACCTATGATGTGTGTAAAATACTTTTTTGGTATTTTGTTGTATTGAGTATAATGAGCTAATGCTAAGCTATTGTCCAGCTATGTGTGGCGCCACGTTTGTTGACATTACACAATACATTCTGGGTGTCAAGTAAACGTCTGTCAGACCAAACAAGTTATAATGAGGTGAAGGAATGGTTCACTTATCTTTTGAGTAAACTTCTGGAAGTGAATGATCGTAGACTACACACCCCCTTTAACAAGCATACTATAAACAGACCAAACACTGCTTGTCTCCTCCTATTACCTTTGGTTGACGATGGGTAGTTTGCAGCGCGCACAAACTACCCATCGCCGGATTACTTTTGATTTCTAGAAAGTGTTTGACTCAATTATTTTGATCAATGTTGAGCTCACACGTGATGTGATGAATTATAAATAGTAATTGCTATTAGCTCATTTATATTGTGTTTTCTGTCAGCCGAGAGTTCTCTAAACATGACCGCTAGTGCTACGTCAATATTTCCTCAGTTAGTGCTAGGAATAATGTAGCCTCCATTTTCCGGTTTGAATGATTGTGTATGCTGTCACCACTTCTGTGAATGTCTGAACATTGCATCCAAAAATAAACAGGTCATATTCAAGACAACTTAGTAAGGACTGCGTTGGTGCAAAAAAAATCTGTGAAAAAAAACAGTGTGGCTAGCTCAAATGCTGACTGTTGCGTCAATCGAAACTGGACATTCTAAATAAACGTTCCAATCACACTGGTTTGAGGGTATGCTGCAGGGACCACTGTAGAATGATCACACCCGTGTGCTGGTACATGTGAACAGTTAATCAGAGTTAATTGACGGGCAGTACATGTATAACGAAAACTAAGGAGTTGATAACAGATTTTGTCTTGCATAATACAGGTTCAGTGGATCCACTGATAGTATAGGATCCCTTTAAGCGTGTCTTTAGAGGCCATTCAATTCCATTTTCATCACAAAAACAAGAAAGGATTCGGTAAAGAGAGAAAAGACACAGCAGAAATAGAAAAACTTGTATTGCACATCAATGGTGTTGATAAATGTTCTACAGAAGTACCGAATAGTTTCGACACAAAACAAAAGGAGTTTGAGGAACGTATTCAGGAAAGATCTGGTTTCGTTTATATAAAAAAAACGAGCAAATTGGATGGAGAAAAACTGAAAAAAAATGCACCAAGTTTTTCTATTACCTTCAACATACAAACGCGATCAAGAAGAACCTACAGAAAATAGTTTAAAAAATGATGAAAACATTGTCTCACCAAAGGACATTTTGAATGAAGAAAATCTTTTTTACTTGTTTCCCTTTCAAGTTCTTCTAATCTCTAAGTGTTGTGATATTAATCTGCAACACACCCAAAAAATATTGCGAAGGACAAATTAAAGGATGAACTACGGTTGGCAATTGGCTCCTTTCAGACTTGGAAAACCCCTGGCCTTGATGGCATTCCAATAGAAATATATATCAAACATTTTATGAATTATTCAAAGATCCAGTAACAGCATGTTTTAATTATTCATACATAAATGGTCAAATGCCTGACACACAAAAATAAGGGGTTGATTACTCTCTTACTGAAGCAGGAGCCAGGGGGACAGTATAAAGACCCAATCTCACAAAAAAAGTGAAGCCCCTCCCCCATCAATGTTACGATGCAAAAATATTGGCAAAATGTATTGCTCATAGAATTAAAAAAGTCTTACTGGATATTATTCATCATGATCATACAGGATTCTTAAAAGGAAGACATACTGTATTGGATATAGTTTTCAAATTATTTCTAATAATTGCCTAATGCTATGAGAATGCAGGGAAACCAGGCATAATCTTTATAACAGATTTTTGAGAAAGCCTTTGATAAAGTACGGCTAAAATGTATTTATAAGTGCCTGAATTATTTCATTTTTTGTAGAGTCTCTTGTAAAATGGATAAAAGTTATGTATAACACTGCTTTATGTAAAATAAGAAATAATGGTTATTTCTCTGCAAATTAGGAATTGTTAAGAGGTGTAAAACAGGGTTGCCCTCTTTCACCATACTTGATTGTTATGGTCATTGAGCTGTTACCTATAAAATCAGATCCAATTATAAAATGAAAGAGTTTAGATATGAACGTATGCTGAGGATTCAAGAGTCCACAATCTTCAACCCTGAGCAGTCTTATTGAGGACCTGGATAATTTCTGCAGTTTATCTGGATTAAAATCCAAATATGTAGGATAACTGTACTATATTATGGATTGGGGCTCTAAAAGACTAACTTTAAATTGCAATGTGGTCTCCAGATTAAATGGGTGGATGGTGCAGTTGATGCGCTTGGTGTACATGTTCCTGAAAAGTTGAACGATTTTTCAACTATCAATTTTGACAGAAAACTCAGCAAAATAGATAGGATCTTTAAACCATGGAAAGGGAAAGATCTGTCCATCTATGGGAAATGTACACTGATTAATTCTCTAGTGATATCACAGTTTACATCTCTATTCATGGCTCTACCAACTCCAGGAGAATATTTTTTCAAGAATATTGCATTTTATTTGGAATAAAGTAAAATGGGTATTTTTATGAGTTTGGAGGGCGAGAACGAATAAATATCAAGACATTCAACCTCTCTCTTAAAGCTTATATTATACTGAAACTATATCTAAATCCAAACTGGTTTTCCAGCAGGCGACTAAGTGGCACATCCGATGTTTAAAAGGGGGCTCTTTGCTGTTATATAGATTAAAACGATCAATTTCCAGTGGATTGGAACCCTGTTTAAAGTATTCTTATTTTTAAATGAAGCTATACAGAGTTTTCTAAAATTACAATTAATCCTCCAGAAGAGGCAGAAATGTCCTTGTTTTTGAAAGAAAATCAATTTTTTTGGCCATTAACCTAACATCAAATTGATCAGAAATACAGTGTAGACATTGTTAATGTTGTAAATTACTATTATAGCTGGAAACGGCTGATTTTTTAAATGGAATATCTACATAGGCATACAGAGGCCCATTATAAGCAACCATCACTCCTGTGTTCCAATGGCAGGTTGTGTTAGCTAATTCAAGTTTAGCATTTTAAAAGGCTAATTGATCATTAGAAAACCATTTTGCAATTATGTTAACACAGCTGAAAACTGTTGTTTTGATTAAAGACGCAATAAAATTGGCCTTCTTTAGACTAGTTGAGTATCTGAAGCATTGTGGGTTCGATTACAGGCTCAAAATGGCTAGAAACAAAGAACTTTCTTCTGAAACTCGTCAGTCTATTCTTGTACTGAGAAATGAAGGATATTCCATGCAAGAAAATGCCAAGAAACTGAAGATCTCATACAATGCTGTGTACTACTCCCTTCACAGAACAGAGCAAACTGGCTCTAACCAGAATAGAAAGGAGTGTGAGGCCCCGGTTCACAACTGAGCAAGAGGACAAGTACATTAGAGTGCCTAGTTTGAGAAACAGATGCCTCACAAGTCCTCAATTGTCAGCTTCCTTAAATAGTACCCGCAAAACACCAGTCTCAACGTCAACCATGAAGAGGCGACTCCGGGATGCTGGCCTTCTAGGCAGAGTTCCTCTGTCCAGTGTCTGTTCTTTTGCCCATCTTAATCTTTTCTTTTTATTGGTCAGTCTGAGATATGGCTTTTTCTTTGCAACTCTGCCTAGAAGACCAGCATCCCGGAGTCGCCTCTTCACTGTTGACGTTGAGACTGGTGTTTTGTGGGTACTATTTAATGAAGCTGACAGTTGAGGACTTGTGAGGCGTCTGTTTCTATTTCTAAGTGACCACAAACCTTTGAACGGTAGTGTATATTAGAACAAACAATATGGCTAAACGCCAATGTACTGAGAGAGATGTATAAGAAAGGTATGCTTATGAATGACATTGTAAACAATGACGGTATACAAGCAATTCATCCAGGTGTATGGAAAATATAACCAACTCATCGCAGCTCTGACACAAAAATGGAAAATGCAATGAATTAGTTTGTCTGCCACCAATTAAAAATCCTAAATCCTTAAAATCACTCATGTAAATTGTCAAATGTATCAGTTTCACTTACGGTCAAGAGTGTTGACAACTACGCCGCATAAAATTCAAGATAGTTGTATCAATACCACGGCATTGGGTTTATGAACTGATATACTAAACAATTGATGCATCAATTCGTTCTTTTCAATTTAAGCTATTTTATTGAATTCTCGTCCCACAGAATCAAGAGAGAATCAATAGAGCATCTCTTTTGGTACTGTCCATCAGGAGCTTGTTTTTGGAGTCAGGTCCGGGAATGGTTGTTATGCCATAATATCAGGGCAAGGTTGACCTGCAAACTGTATTGCTGAGGGATTTGAAGGACCACACAGTCAATAGGAAATATAATTGTGTTCTTGGCTAAATTGTTTATTTTTGGGGCAATTTCGTCAGAAATGCTGCAGACTGGGAGGTTCAAGTCCCCAGTGAGACACCATGGGAGAATGGCGGGATGAATTGCGATAAGAAATGGTACAATGACTTATTGGAGAAGATGGGTTGATCTGTGGCTGTCTGAAGGGTGGAATTGATCAGTGTTGGAATAATTATATACACAAATGTACAGTGTAAATGTTTGAGGTCCTCCAATCAGGGGAAAGGGTGGGAATGGGATTATTGTACACTTTGCGTTTCGCTATTTATGTTTTGTGGTTTGGTTTCATGCTGTGAGCAGTGTGTGTGCTGGTCCTGGTAGTTATGGGTGCGCTCCACCCGGGCGGTGCTTGGTTTTTCCTGCCTTTGGAAAATCCCTTTGGGCCAGGGCCTTGCTGGTGTCTCGGGGTGGGTGGGGGCGAGCGCACCATCTGACCAGAGCACCCACTGATGGGAGCAGCCATTTTTATTGTCTGTTTTGTATTATTGCTTGAAAAAAGAAATATATATAAAATTCGAAACAACTCACGGACCTACGATCACTAACTCTCCAATGTTCCACATATATGGCCTTTAGTCAAAACCATGATAACATCCCTGATACTTTGCATTTTCCCTCAGTAATGCATTTGAATAATAAAACGACACAGGTGTCCTTTCCTCATTTATCATGGAAATGAAGTGTTCCTCATCTCCATAATTAATGGATGGTATTAGTAAATCTTCTACATACCAGCAGCTCATTTCAGAGACGCTGCTGTCATGAAAGATCAGCACTAAAGTGCACAGGCATTATACTGGCTGCTACAGAACAGCATCTTTCATCTAGCAGCTAGTCGCCCTTTCCTTCCAACTCTATTGGGAAATGGTAGAGTCAGTCACCCACTGGCTACGAAGCTATTTCCATCCACTCTTATCTGCTGCTGCTTGACATTCAAAACTCTAATGACTATCAGTCAGTCACGTGAAGAACACAGCAAGTGGCGGTCGGGCGGAGCAAGGAACTAATATGGCACAGTTACACTCTCAAAAATGGCTATATTAGATTTACATAATGCTGTTTTCACCAAAGTTCAGTGGGTTCGGCACACTGTCTGCCATATTGGCACCAAATGCTCTGTGATATTACATTTGAATTCTAATTATCAGGCTTACGGGCAATATGGCTCTGGCTGGAGCTATAGAGAATACTTTTTCGGAGACAACGGGGTCATTTCAGTCCTCTAGGGCCGCAGTAGAGTGAGGTGGTGTGTTCAGCTGGGGGGCATCCTAATAAAATACTAGGGCTTCACTGAATGGGCTTCACTGAATGGGCTTCACTTACATGTGATGTGTGTGTGTATGTCTGTGTGTGAGACTGTACGCATGTGTCTGTGTGTGCAGATGAGCTTTTCCATCATACTGGCTGCTTGCAGTTATCGTAGCATAGCAGAACTTGGATCACTGCATCACTGGCTTTATAACATTGATTTGAACATTTTGATTTGAAACATTGTTAATATCAGTGTCATATGCCCTAGTAAGCAATTATAGTGCCTGTAACTGTATTTAGACATAGCCTATTTAAAAAAAGTTGTGGTTTTGTTTTGATTATAATTTTAGGCCTTATCAATAGTGCATTTAATCGTGCTTGTTGACAACGTTTGTCATGTCCATGGTATGTCCACGGAACCTGGAACAAAATTGATCCATACTGTTCCGGAACAGAACCGTTCTTTTAAAAGCATGGCAACCGGTTAATAATGTTATTTTACGTTCCAGGTATTTTTTTTCTAGTCCCACAACAAAATGCAACAAAGCGCCTTTGCAAAGCGTATTTAGGCTACCTGCACCTCCCCCCTCCGAATCATAGGCTACTTTACTGACATTACAAGCTTGATTCAGAAGATGGGGAGAGAGATTTTCTATTAGCTAGAGAAGAATGGATAAACGCTTGTTAATGATACTATAGGGCTAGTTATCACTTTTCATTTCGTTGGATTTATTAACTACAAAAAAATAAGACGTGTGTTTAATTCTGGTGCCGCTCTGCACACACAAGCGTGTTAGCTAGCCAGTTCAAAGGACATTCTGATATTAAGGCAACAGACTATGGCGGCTTTTACGCATATTCAAACTTTTCACAGAAGCTGGACAAAGATCTAACATAAAGAGAAAAGGAGAATGTCCACTCACTGCTCCCAAATGTAATGTTTTATAAACATTATGGAACCATCTTACAGAACGCATTAACACATTCTCATCATAAAGCTAGGACTGTGAATTATTCTAAGAAATGTGCAGCACATGTTGAATTAAACTGTCTCCCTCTCACTCTAATATTGAATATCTTACTCCTTCTACAGCCAAGAGACTCAAACTAATCTTTGGGCTTCTTTAAATCTTCTTTCCTCTCCTCTCCCCTCTTTCACGGTCTTATCCATCCCCCCTTCTCTTCTTTATTCCCTCTCCTCCACTTTTCTCTCCTTTCCCTCTCCTCTCTCTCCTCAAATTAAATGAGAAACAACCAATAAGTATTTTTTTTTATATATATTATTTTTTAAAACAAAAACAATATTTCTTAGTAGGTTGGGGTCAGAAGCATGATATTATAAAATCTGCAGGATAAAAAAAAAGACTTGACGCATTGCAGTTGAATCAGCTTTCGTTATTGTAGCCTAGGCCCAGAGTAAAGGAGGGAGGGCTTGGTTTTTAGTCATGTGAAATGGAAAACGAGCAATTGTTTCAAGAAAATTACTTCTAAATACAAGGGTCACCATCATCATCTCATCTCTTGTTCCATGATGGGCATATGGACACATGTAGCCTACATGGACTTTTTATTTTTACGCACGTCCAAAACGGGAGCTTGCAAAAATAATGTAGGCCTACAATACAGCGATAGAAATGGGATGTCCGCTCACTGTTTTGCTGCTCCCAAACTTGATCTTTTAATAAAGCATTGGTGATTAAAGGGATAATCCACCCCAAAACACTAATTCCTATGATTACCAATGTTAAAAGGTGCTCTTTGCAGGTATCGCTCCGCCATTTCCTGGTTGCTAAAATTCTAATAGTTCGCCAAATTTCAGTTTAAGCAAGTATAGTATAGAGAATCATTGTACCATCTAAACCGCCGTGAAATATATTTTCCATAACCAAAACTATTGCATTTTCAGCTGTTTGACGCTGGTGTCCAAAACCAAAAGTAAAAGACACAAAAATGAAATGTAAGAACTGGAAGCATAGAAACAGTGCACATAGAACATATCTACCAGTTCTTAGACTTGCTTTCAATGCGAATTACATCTATAATTCACATTTCTATGTGAATTTGGTCAGGTCAGCCAAAAAGTTACATATTGAAGCTTTAATTAAATAAGCTTTTTTGTGAACACATGTTTTGTTTATGTCGTTACAACAAGGATGGTAGCAACATGTGAAAATCATTGTGGAAATCTGTTGCAGCTCAATTTGATTACAAAACCCACAATGCAATGCTCTCTCTCTGGGCTGGCTGGCTAACTAGCTAGCAAACGTAGCTACACTAGGGTGACCAAACGGGGACAGTCCCCGTTTTTGGTGGCCTGTCCCTGACTGGAGATGTCCCCGGAAATGTCCCCGTTTTTAACTGTGTGTTCAAAACAGACCGCAAAGTGAAATAATATTTTACGTGGCAAGAAAGACCGGGCAACAGAGCCTACCGGTTGACGTCTCAATCGCGTTGTGCTTGTTTTAGCCAACAGAGGGGGTTGCTCGCTAAAGCAGCTTCATTCACTCTTCTTCTTCTACTACTAACTACTTATTCAAGCTAGTTTTAGAGAAAACTGCTGTGGAAAACTCGGCCAGAAGCTATTAAGTGTCAAGTGAATCCACAAAATCACCACAAACGTCTTTTCAAGCCCGGTAAGTTACAATCATTTGAGATACTAGCTAGTGATGTTATGTCACAATTTATTATATAGATAGACGATTTGCTCTATAAGGTTTTAAATAAATTATGCTAGCTAACGTTAGCTATGTAGACTAAGTTAGCTAGCTACTGTCATGGTAGCTACGTTATGATTATATTAAATTAATGGATAACATTAGCATAATGTTTTCTGTTAGAGAGTGCAGAGGGGGAAGACTGGATAGGAAGAAGAGTGAAGGAGATAGAGGAGACAAGGTAAAAATATTATTACAGAGCCTGACAATTTATTATTCCAAACAATGGAGTCAAGCAATGGGAATCTGTTAACCAAAGAATTGTATCTAATAGTGCACTATTTATTATTAAAGATTGGAGTGGAAGGAGAAGAGAGTGAGAAGGAACAATTAAGGGAGTAAAAAGAGTGAAACGAGGAGTGTAGAAGAGTGAGGTGGAAAGGAAGAAAGAGAAGGAAGATGAGTGAAGACAGGAGGAGAAAGATAGGAGAAGAAAAAGTTGAGAGTAAGAAAAGTGACAAGTAGAGTGAAGAAGAGCAGACAGAGGAGGTACAATAGCTCTTTCCAAGAAACAGAAATGCCAGTTTAATGACAACATGATGAAAGAATTTCCATTTATACGCTCAGGTCAAGAATGGTTCACTGCACGCTTTGTAATTCCTCTTTTTCAATTGGCAGCGGGGAAAGAACGGCAGTGGTAGAACATTAAAAGATGAAAAAGCATAAATCCTCTCCGATTGTCCATGTTGGTATGCCCTCTGTCACCACATTCTTCAAGAAGGTAGAGCCTTCCCAAGAAGAATATGATTTAGCTGTGCAGGAGGGTGTCTTTGCATACCACACTATGCGACACAATCATTGTTACAGATCTATGGACTGCCCAGCACAACTGACACGGAAGCTTTAGATCAGGTTGAATTTGTGTACCTGTCCATTGACGCGTCCAATCATAGACATGTAAAGCTGCTGACAATAGTAGTCAGATATTGTAAGATACATGATGGCAGCACATCTGTGGAAACAAAACTGCTTGATTTTGTTGAATTGAAAGGAGAAACAGCAGAGGAAATTGCAGCTGAGGTCCTGGTGGTCATCCAAAAATGTAATCTGCAAAACAAAGTCGTGGCATTCTCTGCCGACAACACAAATACCAACTTTGGAGGACTGAAGAGACTGGGGAGGGTCAATGTCTATACCAATGTTAAAAATGCTCTGCAGCGGGAGGTGATTGACTTAGGTTGTCCTGCCCACATCATTCATTACACAGCCAGAACATATTTGCATATGATTCCCCTTGATGTTGAGGAGCTGCTCAAAGATATTTTCATATTTTTATATTTTCACCATCAGAGTAGAAAAACTGAAAAGAGCTTTTGTGAGTTTGCCAGGAGTACCATAACATTTTATTACACAATGTTCGCTAGCTGTCCATGCTCCCTGCTCTAGAAAGAGTGCTGAAAATGTATGTGCCATTGAAATCCTTTTTTCTTTCTGAAGACAAATTCCCTGTTGTCCTGTGAACAATGTTTGAAGATAGACTGACTGAACTTTGCCTGGCCTTTGTCCATGGAAACTTGACCGTATTCAGTGACACGATCAAGATGCTTGAAGGCCAGGACCGCTGTGCTGTGGAGTCAGCTGCAATTCTGAGAAACGTTGAGGCAAAATTGACTGCAAGACGTGATGACAACTTCATTCCAGTTTTGGTCAGAGGACTTCTGAGAGAGCTAGAGGAAAACAGAGCAATGTCTAAAGAGAGCTTTCTCAAAACATCCCACTCATTCTTAACTATGGCTGTGAACTACTTGCAAGCAAAGATTTGCATTGTCTCCGCTTAAAAAGGCAAACTTAGCATGAAGAGATCCAGAAGGCAGCAGCCACACTGCAGGAAAAATGCCCCAATGTGACCATCAATGAGGATGCATTGTTTGACGAGGTTACTGGCCTGCAAGAGTTCCTAAAGAGGGGATCGCTTGATGAATGGAGAACATCTGAGAAACCGCTTAGTCAGAGATGGAGCACGGTGGTTACCCACTTCAAAGAGAACGACATCCCACACACTAACCTGGCTAGATTAGCGTCTGTTGTCATGTGCTTACCTGGAAGTAACGCATCAGTCGAGAGAGTGTTCTCCCAAATGAATGATATTTACAGCAGCAAGAAATAGGTTCACTGTTCCTACCATCAAGGCCATGCTTATTGTGAAGACAAACTTCAACCTCCCCTGCCAGGAGTTCATGGAGAAGCTGGCCAAAGACAGTAATCCTGAAGAAAATATATTCTTCTGAGAAATATGCAGATTAGGTTGGTATAAGTATATTATGTAGTTACCAATCTCCTCATCATCTTATTTCTTTATTATGTTGTTAATTAAGTATTATTATTATTTTTTTTAAGTATTTCACATATACTATTTTCTCTGTTTTTTCAATTTTGCTCATGTTCTCTTCTGCTCTTATTCAACCCAGACTACCAGGAGCACTGAATGGCTGTTCAGATCGGACAGTTCTGTCTTGTCTGTAGTGTTTCTGTAATATAGTTGTTTTCTCTATCACAGTGTGCCTGTTAGACTAAACACATGAAACCCGGAATTGTCCCCCTTTTTTATTTCATAGATAATAACATTGGATATTTTAATGACATATTGACCGCCGAACTGGAAATGTCCCCGGTTTTCATTTCAGAAATTTGGTCACCTTAAGCTACACACAATAATACCAAAGTCAATATCAGCATGTGAAGTAGCTAGCTAGCTGTAAAATCGCCTAAAGAAACTGCGCTATAAATGTAGGAGTCTCTCTCACAGAGTTCAACTCACAGTTGCTATGGCAACATCAGCCCTTTCCCACATTTCTCACAGACACACTGGCAGCTTCATTAAATAGTACCCGCAAAACACCAGTCTCAACGTCAACAGTGAAGAGGCGACTCCGGGATGCTGGCCTTCTAGGCTGAGTTGCAAAGAAGGCACCATATCTCAGACTGGCCAGAAAAAATTAAAGATTAAGATTGGCAAAAGAACACAGACACTGGACAGAGGAACTCTGCCTAGAAGGCCAGCATCCCGGAGTCGTCTCTTCACTTTTGACGTTGAGACTGGTGTTTTGCGGGTACTATTTAATGAAGCTGCCAGTTGAGGACCTGGGAGGAGTCTGTTTCTCAAAACTGTCCTCTTGCTCAGTTGTGCACCGGGGCCTCCCACTCTTTCTATTCTGGTTAGAGCCATTTTGCGCTGTTCTGTGAAGGGCGTAGTACACAGCATTGTACGAGATCTTCAGTTTCTTGGCAATTTCTTGCATGGAATAGCCTTCATTTCTCAGAACAAGAATAGACTGACGAGTTTCAGACAAAAGTCTTTGTTTCTAGCCATTTTGATCCTGTAATCGAACCCACAAATGCTGATGCTCCAGATACTCAACTAGTCTAAAGGCCAGTTTTATTGCTTCTTTAATCAGAACAACAGTTTTCAGCTGTGCTAACGTAATTGGAAAATGGTTTCTTAATGATCAATTAGCCTTTTAAAATGATAAACTTGGATTAGCTAACACAACGTGCCATTGGAACACAGGAGTGATGGTTGCTGATAATGGGCCTCTGTACACCTATGTAGATATGTGTATGGACAGCCCTTCAAGTTTGGGGATTCGGCTATTTCAGCCACACCCATTGCTGACAGGTGTATAAAATCGAGCACACTCCATAAACAAACATTGGCAGTAGAATGGCCAAGTCAGTTCATAAAATTTCTGCCCTGCTTGCGGTGCCCCAGTGAACTGCAATTGCTGTTATTGTGAAGTGGAAACATCTAGGAGCAACAACGGCTCAGCTGTGACGTGGTAGGCCACAAAATCTCATAGAACGGGACCACTGAGTGCTGAAGTGCGTAGCATAAAAATCGTCTGTCCTCGGTTGCAACACTAACTACTGAGTTCCAAACTGCCTCTGGAAGCAATGTCAGCAGAAGATCTGTTCGTCGGGAGCTTCATGAAATGGGTTTCCATGGCAGAGCAGCCACACACAAGCCCAAGATCACCATGCACAATGCCAAACGTCAGCTGGAGTGGTGTAAAGCTCGCCACCATTGGACTCTGGAGCAGTGGAAACGCGTTCTCTGGAGTGATGAATCATGCTTTACCATCTGGCAGTCCAAAGGACGAATCTGGGTTTGGTGGATGCCCGGAGAACGCTACCTGCCTCAATGCATAGTGCCAACTGTAAAGTTTGGTAGAGGAGGAATAATGGTCTGGGGCTGATTTTCCATGGTTCGGGCTAGGCCCCTTAGCTACAGTATACAATTAATCTAGACGATTCTGTGCCTCACACTTTGGCAACGGCCCTTTCCTGTTTCAGCATGACAATGCCCCTATGCACAAAGCGAGGTACATACAGAAATGGTTTGTCGACATTGGTGTGGAAGAACTTGACTGGCCTTCGCAGAGCCCTGACCTCAACCACATCGAACACCTTTGGGATTGATTGGAACGTCAACTGCGAGCCAGGCCTAACATCAGTGCTTGACATCAATGCCCGACCTCACTAATGCTCTTGTGGCTGAATGGAAGCAAATCCCAGCAACAATGTTCCAACATCTAGTGGAAGCCTGCCCAGAAAAATGGAGGCTGTTATAGCAGCAAAGGAGGGACCAACTCCATATTAATGCCCATGATTTTGCAATGAGACGAGACGAGCAGCAGATACGTTTTTTTTTAAAGCTACAAATCCAAATAATTCTGATTAAATGAATCAATAAGGTAGTACATAACAATTCATTACAAGACTTGCACCGCCTTAGCGCCAGCTGAAAATATAGCCCCCGTACATTGGGTTTCATGTGGACAACCTCCACACAACCTCCAGTCAACCTCCCGACAACACCCTACACAGCTAATCTAAGCAGTGTCCAGCCATATCCAACCTCAGCTCTGAAGGGATCAACTACAAAAATCCCACAATTATTTATGCACTTTCTGATCAAGCTGAGGGTGTCCACCAGTGTGTGTTTTGTTTATACAGAATACGTCTTTCTGTGTCCCACCTCATGTCTGACGGGATCCTCGATGCCGACCACACAGATGCAGGTGAGCTCATCGAGGATGTCGGCCTCGTTGTCCCAGTCTGGTTCTCCTGCCTCAGCAGGGAAGTCCCTGTAGGCCACACAGATTGTCCTCAGACCGTCACAGGCCATGGGCTCAATCACGTTCTTTACCATCTCATCGCGGTCCTTAGGCTTGAAGATACGTGGCTCCCCATTCGTGTTCAGGATATGAGAACATCTAGGAGAGGGAAGGGGGAGAGATGTTTAACTCATCACAGATGATCAACTCCATCTTTCTGTTTATCTATCTCTGTGTATCCGTTCATCAGTGAAAGACAAGACCAATCTCCCTCCCTTCCGTACTTGCGTAGGACGATCTCGGAAGCTCCCTTGCTGTACATGCGGAAGCCACTACCGTCTGTGTTCTTCAGCACCGTGCTCATGCTCTTACGGGACGAGTTGAAGGTGTACACCTTGAAACACACCACATCAGTTATAACTATCATGTTACACTATATTATTATAGTACAGTAGTGTGTGTATAAGTTAGCTCTCTGTAAGAATAATGGGTAGTAGGTTATTTGAACATTTTGTCTTGGGGCCACAGGGAACAAAACACACATATACATATATTAGATAGCCAAGTTACAGATTGCACCATTTTCAAGCAGCTACACACCTTGTACAGATTCTCTTCAGGAATCTCGTCCCTGATTGGCTGGTAGTCTCTCTTCAGCTCCAGCACGAAGCCCAATAGGGAGCACTCTGTCTTGTTGCCGACGTGGCGGGGCAGACCTCCCTCCTTCTCTGGGGACTGGAGCAGCAAAAACGTTACACATACCCTACATACTGTATCCTGTAACATACTGTATCCTACCAACATGTATATTTCATGAAGACATACAGTAAAAGGGACATTGAGACATGCATCGTATAGAGTGTAAAAGCAACCATGTAGATATGCACTAGAGAAGAAGACACTACGCTGTCGTTTGGATGTGCACACACTGTGTAGAGATAGGGTGGTGATCCATATGTCGGGGCGCTACGCTCCAAGGAACGAGCGAAGATGAGTGAGGGCTACTCCTAAGGGCTATTTAAAGCCTGGGTCTTCCATCTTGTGTGATTATCTGAAATGGTGTTGATGGGCTGATGAATGAATGGATGGAAGGCAGCATACATTTTTCTGAAATGCCATTATGGACCATTACTGGAGACTGGGACGATATTAGCGTGTGCTTCATGTCTGCGTGTGTGTGTATATGCGTGCGTGATAGTGAGAGGTGAAGGTTTATCGTGAGTGCTTGTTCAATTTGAGGTTGCGCGTGTAAGTGTACAGTGTGTGTGTGTGTGTGTGTGTCTCTCTTACCAGAATCTTAGTAGTATAGGCTGAGTTGATGGCGATGCTGTTGACCATGACTTCCAGAGTGAATGGTTTGATGACGTCAGGTTCCGGTACTTTCTTGTAGTGTGTGTCTCCCACGTAGGCCTGCACCACAGTCATACGGTTCATGGTGAGGGTGCCTGTCTTGTCAGAGCAGATGGTGGTAGCGTTCCCCATGGTCTCGCACGCATCCAGGTGACGCACCAGGTTATTGTCCTTCATCATTTTCTACACAGGGGACAAGATAGACAGTAGAGGTTAGAGCTGTGTGTGTGTGTACCTGACAGAGTAAGTCTGGGAGATGGTGACAGCTAGCGGCAGCCCCTCTGGCACTGCCACTACCAGCATCGTGTGTGTGTACCTTGACAGAGTAGGCCAAAGAGATGGTGACAGCTAGGGGCAGTCCCTCAGGTACAGCAACCACCAGAACAGTGACTCCGATGATGAAGAACTTGACAAAGTACTGGATATAGATGGGGGTACACTCCTTCAGCCATGGGCGACCCTGCACCCCGAACGTGTCAATCACGAAGTACAGGATGAGAATGATCACCGTCACAGCTGACATGATCAGACCTGGGCATAGGAAACAAAGTAGACAGTTGCAATCTGGCTGTCAAATCCAGGAGAAGGCATATATGAACGATGATGTGTATGTGTGTCCTAATGTTTTTAATACCTTCTCCGCCTTCCCAATCCGCATCGTCTGTCTCTGTGTGTCTCTGTGTATTTCTGTCTGTGTGTGCTCGATAGTGTTGTCACGACACCAGATCTTTCTATTTTGAGTTTAATATCAGGATACTCGACACCGTCACAATATCAGATACCAAAACGATATCACGGCCAAAAAAAGTCACAGAATGGCACTTCTAGACAGATCTTTTGAGTTCAATATCATTACATTAAGTTTTTGAATGTATAAATTAATGAATCCATTATACAATCAATCTAACTACATAACAATATAATGGTAATCATTTATATCAATGGTAAATCTCTATTGATAAACTGGGTAAATCAAGATGTAGCAATACAGGTGAATGCATATTCAATAGGAGTGTGCACATGCATTGAGTTATTGAGCTTGTTGTGTGTGATGGTCACTCTGACAGAGCTCCAGAGTTCCTCTGGGGAGATGGGAGAACCTTCCAGAAGGACAACCATCTCTGCAAGCCTTGATGGTAGAGTGGCCAGATGGAAGCCACTCTTCAGTAAAAAGCACATGATAGCCCGCTTGGAGTTTGCCAAAAGGCACCTAAAGGACTCTCAGACCATGAGAAACAAGATTCTCTGCTCTGATGAAACCAAGATTGAACTCTTTTGCCTGAATGCCAAGCGTCACCTGGCACCATCCCTATGGTGAAGCATGGTGGTGGCAGCATCATGCTGTGGGGATGTTTTTCAGTGGCAGGGACTAGGAGATTAGTCAGGATCGAGGGAAAGATGAGCGGCGCAAAGTACAGAGAGATCCTTGATGAAAGCCACCTGCTCCAGAGTGCTCAGGAACTCCGACTGGGGCGAACCCTAAGCATACAGGCAAGACAATGCAGGAGTGGCATCAGGACAAGTCTCTGAATGATCATGAGTGACCCAGCCAGAGCCCAGACTTGAACCCGATTGAACATCTCTGGAGAGACCTGAAAATAGCTGTGCAGCGACGCTCCCCATCCAACCTGACAGATCTTGAGAGGATCTGCAGAGAAGAATAGGAGAAACTCCCCAAACACAGGTGTGCCAAGCTTGCTGCGTTATACCCAAGAAGCCACAAGGCTCTCTAAACACAGTTTTTGCTTTGTCATTATGGGGTATTGTGTGTAGATTGAGAAAAAATTTTTTTATTTGAATACGGCTGTAACGTATATCGGTTTATGTCCATCTGTGTGTGTGTCCGTGTAAGTGTGTATCTCCGCCTCGGTCCTCACCTGCCTTCCCGATCTGCACGGCCAGTTTGGTGAGTTTGCCCTGCAGCACAGACTTCTCCTTCTTGTTGACCTGAACCTTCTTCACCCGTTTCACCTCCACCTCAGGCTCCTTCTCCTCAGACTCAACCGCCTCGTCACTCTTCAGGGGCTGGATCTCCAGGGCAATGCCGTCCTGGGTCTTAGCTATTGGATAGGGTAAAGGGATGGGGAAAATGGATGGGTGGGATAGAGGGAGGGGGAAAAGGGAAGTGGGATAGAGGGAGGTGGAGTGGGAGGTTGAGCGGAGGGAAGCATTTAGTAGTGGTGTGGGGAAGGTTTGGGGGGGGTTAAGATAGATAGTGATATGAGGTTGAAGATGATTGGTGGTGAGGTTTTGTTGGGTCGTGGAGAGGAGCAGCAACAGTAAGGGGATCAAGGAGGGGTTGGGGTGAAGGGCAGAGAGACACAGAGAGGTTGTGGTTCAGTTACGGTTGGAAGAGAGACAGAGACACAGTCAGTCACCAAACCACCAGACTCAGGTCCTGAACAGTGATCCACTGAAACAACTCCGCAGTGGATCACTTAGATCTCTTTAACCAGAACAAACCCCTTAAGGTGATCAACACTGATGTTATTATGTGTTGTTACCTGTCAGTTTGATGGAGAGTTCAGCAATGTGATGTATTCGTCATTAAAGGAAAATTGGTATTAAAAAAATTAATCGACTGATTGTTTAAGTACTCTTATGCATAAATGAAACATGAAAGAAGGAAGGTATTGGAAAGAGTAAACACATAGCACAGAATTCAGCAGGAAATGCTTGAGATAAAAGGATTTAATGATACAAAACTGATTTAAAGCAGCAATTTAACGATTATACAACTTGTCCCAGAGTCTATGGAGACATTTTTACAGCATTCATATAAAACAGAGAATAGATTCAGAACAAGAGATACAGGTTGTACATTTTACAAATGGTTCCTTGTCGGGGGATTGTCAACTGAACATTTTCACCTCTGCTACAGAGCTCAGTCATGTTTTACATACGCAAATATGAGATTTGCATTTCACCACTTCATCAGCTTAGATTTGCACTGTTTGTTCTCTGGGAGCATTGTGATCTCTGTGTTTCATCTTCATTCTGCCAACAACCTGGCACTGCGACAAGTCACTATATCTATTTTACAGTATAAATAATCCACAATATCTAAGGGTGAGTATAATAAAGGTGATAAAGTAAAGGATGAATAAAGATATCAGTATTCTATGGTAATCAGTGCCTTATGCATTGTTTTGGATTCCATTTGTGGCACATGCAACACTCAACACGAGTCAGTTCACACAAAAGCAGTACATTCACAATCTAGCAGGATCATTTTGTACCGTCTACTTATGTTGTTTTTGCCTTGATAATATGACTTTACATGAGTCCCCCTGTACGGAGCAGAACAGGCCACCAGTCTCAACACAAAACCCATTAGAACAGACCAGAATAAACACAGCCACACACTGACTGGACTGGCAGACGGACGGACTGACTCACGCACAGCACTTACAAACGCAGCACGGACCACGCACCACGACGAAGAAGGGGGGCGAGTGTGTGTCACGAAAAAAAAAACATGTCAACAAACAAAGAAACCGACAAACTGCAAAAAGATACCCAAAAAACCAAGCAGAGCGATACAACCACCACAAAAAGAGAAGGAGGATAAGAAGAGGTAGAAGAGGAGGCTGCAAATCTCCAGAGGTAGTTTTTTTTTTTTGCGAAAGAGAGAGAGACAGAAAGAGAGGTAAACAGTGATAAGAGAGTACGAGACAGCATGAGGTCCTGAGCAACATCCTGGAAAGAGGCAACAGTGAGAGAAATTAAAGAAAAAAGAAACAATAGAGAAACAGAACAGACAACAATCCACAGCCAATTGATACTGTTAGGGTGCAATTCCCACACTGAGCCACTTCCCAGAGCTAATGCAGTCTCCTTAACCCCTCGAGACTCTAGTTCTAGTGTTAGATATTCTAGTATTCTATTATAATTCTGTTAAGATCCCTTCTCTTTTACACTAAGCCCAATCGCTATTACCAAATTCCCAGATCCTTCAAACGTATTTGGAGCATGGTATCATGGGTCCTACAACTCCCATTCCATTACCGCTCTAGAGCCAGAGATGACATCGCGTCCATAAAGCTACACTGGGTTCACTACAATTAAAATATGTAGACATTTTCAGAATATGAATGTTGTGAAGTGAATGCAGGTCAGGTCGACATGTCCCAATTAATTGAATCTTCTCCTGCTCTAGCAATATTTCTCCATGCTAGAAAGGAGAGAAGCTGTTCACTAGTGATAAAGTCCAAGGGTGAGGGGAAAGAGAGGGCAGGAGGGCTGGGGAGGTGTAAGTAGCAGATGCTCAGGCCCTAGGAGGCTGGGGGATGGTAGGGTGTGTGAGGGGGGAGGGGGAGACAAATCTTGGATGAGTTCTGAATGACACGCCACATGGAGGGTGGGAGGGTGAACCCGTCCAGGCCAGGAAAGCTGAAAGAGCTACAACACCCAGGTCCTTTTTTTTATGTATCTGGCCTCTCCACATCTGACGCACGCACACACACATTTAAAAAAAAATAGTATTTTAATTAAACCTTTATTTAACCAGGTCAGTCTTGTTGAGATGAAAATATATGTGGAATGTATCTTTTCAATCTCAACATAGCATGTGAGGATGGTGAAACTTCTAGAACTAACCCTTTTGCAGCTCTGTGAGCGAGATAAAGCTAACCCCATTTAGCTCTATAAGGGATAAAAATCTACTGGAGTTAAATAGCTCTGAATGATATAACTGTAGTCAATAACAGTAATGCTGAACGCTAACCCTAGTTAGCTTAGCGATTGATTGGGTCCTGCTACGGTGGCATTGACGGCCTATCCCCACTTTTCTCTGTGTGCCAGTGGCAGGTGAGAGTTGCATCCTTTCACAGGTAAAGCGAGACGAGAAGAACCTCCCCTTTTCAGCAGGTGGAGGGAAGCGAGAGTGAGAGAGACAGAGTGAGACGGACACGAGACTCCCAGACTGCTGCTGAATGGAGGGGGGAGGGAGGGATGGAGGGGTTACCTTTGTTGCGATTTTCGGGGGGTCCTTGTTTTTTACCTGTTCAGACAGAGAGAGAGAGTGCGGAATGCTGACAACATGGCTTAAAATAAATAAAAAAATCATAAAGCCAAACAGAACAGAAGATCAAAACAATAGAAATTCACATGTGTTGGGGGCTGGAACGGGCCATCAGAGGAGAGAGAGCACTAGTTGGTTTAAGGCTGTAGAGTATAAAGTAGAGCATCCACCCATAGACAGCAGGTCGGTTACTGATGACACTGGGCTCTTGTCTGTTTCAATCAATACATGTGTAACTAAGGGCAGTAAGTTTATACACACACACACACACACACACACACACACACACACACACACACACACACACACACACACACACACACACACACACACACACACACACACACACACACACACACACACACACACACACACACACACACACACACACCATCCATTTACTCATGCCCTGTCTTGACATTCAGGGAAGCAGTCATTTCAGATTGATGTCAGACAGACGAAGAGGCTGCACTGCCGCAGGTTTTTCATCCTTCTGCCTGAGAGTGGTGGTGAAGAATGGGGGGAGGGGTGTATGTGTCAGTTCAAGATGTGTGTAGCCCTGAAAGGGGGGATGCATGTGGAGATAAGCTGTGTGTGCGCGCGTGTGTGTGTGTGTAGCAGTTGTCAGCAAAATGCCCTGAAGCCTCAGTCGGCCAATACTGCCCCCTCATCTACTCT
Source organism: Salmo salar (assembly GCF_965601325.2). NCBI lineage: Eukaryota > Metazoa > Chordata > Actinopteri > Salmoniformes > Salmonidae > Salmo > Salmo salar. The sequence continues at coordinate 56,517,542 of NC_138302.1, forward strand.
ATGAGTAACGGGGGGGGGGGGGGGGGGGTGTGTGTGTGTGTGTGTGTGTGTGTGTGTGTGTGTGTGTGTGTGTGTGTGTACACGTGTTTGACTTTGTGTGTGTATATATACTTGTTTGACTGTCTTTGTGTGTGTGTGTTTGACTGTATTTGTGTGTGTGTGTATGTGTGTGTGAGCATGAAGGGGAAGTGAGGGGGGGGTGTGTGTGTGTGTGTGTGTGTGGTGTGTGTGTGTGTGTGTGTGTGTGTGTGTGTGTGTGTGTGTGTGTGTGTGTGTGTGTGTGTGTGTGTGTGTGTGTGTGTGTGTGAGAGAGAGAGAGACTGTGGAGTGGAGGTGACACAGCACTCTTTCTGTTTCCATCCTCTCTGTACACACCTGTCTCAGAGGAAGACAGCCATTTCAACATCTAGTGTGTGTGCCTGTGTTGCAGCCAGTGTGTGTGTGAATGTGTGTGTGTGTGTATCTTGCCTGTACTTGCTCTGATCTACTTTCCTATAAACCCATAACATTAAGATCATGCAGGTGGCGCTCTGCGGTTTCATGAACAATTGAAATCACAGTCTAATCCTGTGATGACATGAGACGCCAATTGGAATGAGTTGTTGCCTTGCAGCTCCCTCCTCTGAGCAGGCACATTCAGCCCCTTTAGAATGAATGCCTGAAGAACTGAAATCTTAGCAAAAAACTCTTACCAAACAGAAAAGAAGACGTAGCAAAGTGTTAGTACGGAACACACGCTTATTAGAGACCATATTGATAGATACACAGATCAAATGTATTGGGAGGCCTTTGTTGTTTAACGCGATCATATCTATCCACGAGCTTCACCACATCAAGTCCTTCGAGAGGTAGATACATGACAGATGTTGAACACATACAGCGATGCCACCGCTTTAGCTCTTCTCACTTCAGCACCTGTGATGTCCTAGATTTAGTAGGTTAAAGTACAGGTTCTGACAATGGCGTTCCAGTGTAGTTAGAACAGATACGAAAGGGAGGGAGGGATGAAGGAGTGGAGAATGAAAGTCTTTTTTATTTTTCTTCTCGCAGTAAGTCTGTGGTATGGACATAAAATGACCACCCATGAACAGAACCACTTCTGGGAAGGAGTGGTCTAGAAAGGGCATTGGCTTGGATGTGAAATATAACACCAAGGATTCGATAAAATAAGGATAGGACAGCGAAGTCAATGAAACTGAGCATTCAGAATGGAACCTCTGGCCTCCATAGTACAGTGTCTATCATGGCCGTCCCATTCTTCTTTACAACATTCTAGAGTTGAACAGACTGTATAGTTACTCAACCTCCCACCAGAATCTTACCTCAGGGAACCAGCAAACAGAGTACTCACGTAGAAAGACCGAGAGAGCTCGGCAGAAAGAAACACAAAGAAAGGAGACAGCTTGTAAAAAAGCAAGTCACTGACTCTCTGTGAACTGTGACCATGGCGACAAGTGTTTGTCAATTGTTTCCTTTTTTCTCCTTCTCACCTTTCTTGATCTTCTTTTCCTCGTCGCTGTCTCCCGCCCCCAGCAGAGTGAAGATGATTCCAGTCTGGGAGTTGAGACCCACCGCAGACACCACCATTCGGCCTGATCCCTCCATCACATGGGTGCCTGGAGGAGGGAGGGAAGGAAAGAGAAATAGAAAGAAAAAGAGAGAGAGAGAGAGAGAATACTAGCACATAAACAGAAAGGTCATGACTGTGCAACAGTATACTGTATGTATGAATGACTGTACTGTATGTTACTCCATTGTGTCCTCCATTTTCAGTCTCCATATACTACATCACACGCTTTATGTTATCATTAAAGCTAGAATCCTTAGTTGCTACACCAATTTTTGGACTTATAAATTAGTGATATATACCCATTGATTCCTGAAGACTATAACTTATACGTAAATGCCTCATGAGCTTATTTCAACTGTCGTACCCCATCAGAACACGAAGTATAAGATTGTTTTAGACCAATGTTTGTAAACAACGTAAATGTAAACACACTTTGCATAGCATAAAAATATGCTTAAAACTATAATTTGTATATCATGGATGGTCAGCCCTTACATCCATAGCTCTGCCTATGAATTTGAGAGTGGTAACATTTTTTTAGGCCCATCCCACAGCTTTTTACAAAAACAGAAGTGGGATGAAAGCTTTGATAGTTTGAATTGCGGATTCTAGCTTTAAAGGGGCAAAATGGATGTTGCAACTGCATATTACCCCTTTTAAAAGACAAAGTTCCTGCCAGGAATATGTTCCGGGATTCTTCCAACGGCATTGAGGAGTACACTACATCAGTCACTGGCTTTATCAATGAGTGCATCGAGGACGTCGTCCCCACAGTGACTGTACGTTTCTACCCCGACCAAAAGCCATGGATTACAGGCAACATTCGCACTGATCTAAAGGGTAGAGCTGCCGCTTCAAGGAGTGGGACTCTAACCCGGAAAGCTTATAAGAAATCCCACTATGCCCTCAGACGAACCATCAAACAAGCAAAGCTTCAATACAGGACTAAGATCGAATCGTACTACACCAGCTCCGACGCTCGTCGGATGTGGCAGGGCTTGCAAACTATTACAGAGTACAAAGGGAAGCACAGTCAAGAGCTGCCCAGTGACACGAGCCTACCAGACGAGCTAAATAGAGGCAAGTAACACAGAAACATGCATGACAGCATCAGTTGTTCCGACGACAGTGTGATCACGCTCTCCGCAGCCGATGTGAGTAAGACCTTTAAACAGGTCAACATTCACAAGGCTGCAGACGGATTACCAGGACGTGTACCCCGAGCATGCGCTGACAAACTGGCAAGTGTCTTCACTGACATTTTCAACCTCTCCCTGTCTGAGTCTGTAATACCAACATGTTTCAAGCAGACCACCATAGTCCCTGTGCCCAAGAACACCAAGGTAACCTGACTAAATGACTACAGACCCAGGCTACGTCTGTAGCCATGAAATGCTTGAAAAACTGGTCATGGATCACATCAACACCATTATCCCAGTAACCCTAGACCCACTCCAATTTGCATACCACACCAACAGATCCACAGATGATGCAATCTCTATTGCACTCCACACTGCCCTTTCACCCCTGGACAAAAGGAACACCTACGTGAGAATGCTATTCATTGACTACAGCTCAGCGTTCAACACCATAGTGCCCTCAAAACTCATCACTAAGCTAAGGACCCTGGGACTAAACACCTCCCTCTACAACTGGATCCTGGACTTCCTAACATGCTGCCCCCAGGTGGTAAGGGTAGGTAACAACACATCTGCCACGCTGATCCTCAACATGGGGGCCCCTCAGGGGTGCGTGCTCAGTCCCCTCCTGTACTCCTCGTTCACTCATGACTGCACAGCCAGGCACAACTCCAACACCATCATTTAGTTTGCTGATGATACAACAGCCTGATCACCGACAACGATGAGACAGCCTATAGGGAGGTCAGAGACCTGACCATGTGGTGCAAGGACAACAACCTCTCTCTCAATGTGATCAAGACAAAGGTGATAATTGTGAACTATAAGAAAAGGAGGACCGAGCATGCTCCTATTCTCATCGACAGGGCTGTAGTGGAGCAGGTTGAGAGCTTCAAGTTCCTTGGCGTCCACATTACCAACAAACTAACATGGTACACCAAGACAGTCATGAAGAGGGCACGACAAAACCTATTCTCCCTCAAGAGACTGAAAAGATTTGGCATGGGTCCTCAGATCCTAAAAAGATTTTACAGCTGCACCATCGAGAGCATCCTAACGGGTTGCATCAATGCCTGGTATAGCAACTGCTCGGCCTCCGACCACAAGGCACTACAGAGGGTAGTGCGTACGGCCCAGTACATCACCGGGGCCAAGCTTCCTGCCATCCAGGACCTCTATACCAGGTGGTGTCAGAGGAAGGCCCTAAAAATTGTCAAAGACTCCAGCCACCCTAGTCATAGACTGTTCTCTCTGCTACCGCACAGCAAGCAGTACCGGAGTGCCAAGTCTTGGTCCAAGAGGCTTCTAAACAGCTTCTAACCCCAAGCCATAAGACTCCTGAACAGCTAATCAAATGGCTACTCAGACTATTTGCATTGCCCCCCCCCCCCCTCCTCTTATACGCTGCTGCTACCCTCTGTTATTATCTATGCAGTCACTTTGACAACTCTACCTACATTTACATATCACGTCAATTACGTCGACACCGGTGCCTCCGCACATTGACTCTGTACCAGAACCCCCTGTATATAGCAACACTATTTTTATTTACAGCTGCTCTTTAACTATTTGTTATTCTTATCTCTTACTTAATTTTTTGGGTATTTTCTAAGCATTTCACTGTAAGGTCTACAGTGAAATGTAGACCTGTTGTATTCGGCGCATGTGAGAAATACAATTGGATTTGATTTGACTGGGATATTGATTGTCTGATAATAGTGATATTATTAACAGGTGCTCTCACCGGACAGCAGCATGGGGTCCTTCTCCAGTGACTTCCTGACTTGGTCTGATTCGCCGGTCAGAGAGCTCTCATCGATCTTCAGGTCGTTGCCCTGGATCAGGATACCATCAGCTGGCAGCAGGTCACCTAGGAAACAGTTACACAGTTAAACGACTGTGATATACAACGTCTCACCATATACCCTACCTTGGTGCATTTGGTCAATGTGTTACCTCATTATATTGGTTCACTGTATCCTGTCTGGCAATATTACAGAATGTTTCATTCAACCTATATCGCTCACCGCGTTTTAACCGCACCCTGTCTCACCGCGTTTTAACCGCACCCTGTCTCACCGCGTTTTAACCGCACCCTGTCTCACCGCGTTTTAACCGCACCCTGTCTCACCGCGTTTTAACGGAACCCTGTCTCAGCGCGTTTTAACAAAACCCTGTCTGTCTCAGCGCGTTTTAACAAAACCCTGTCTGTCTCAGCGCGTTTTAACAAAACCCTGTCTGTCTCAGCGCGTTTTAACAAAACCCTGTCTGTCTCAGCGCGTTTTAACAAAACCTTGTCTGTCTCAGCGCGTTTTAACAAAACCCTGTCTGTCTCACCGCGTTTTAACAAAACCCTGTCTCACCATATTTGATCTGGGTGATGTCTTACCTTGTTTTATCTGAACCATGTTTTACCGCATTTTAAATGAACCATGTCTTACCATATTTGATCTGGGCGATGTCTCCTGTCACCAGTTCGGACACGGGGATCTGGATGACCTGGCCCTTGCGGATGACGGTGAACTTCTGCTCCTGCTCGATGCGGTTCTGCAGCCCACGGAACTGCTTCTCCTTGCTCCAGTCGTTAAAAGCTGTCACCAAGACAACGATTGCCACGGAGAACAAGATGGCGGCACCCTCGATCCAGCCCGCCTGCGCCTCCCCCTCATCCTCCACTCCCGACGCTGTCTCACCACACACTGGGGAAACCAGGACACAACCACGATTAATAACAACAGACCAAAACACAACCAGGTCAGTGGAATAGAGCTGAAACACCACCAGGTCAATAGAACAGGAACAAAACACGACCAAGTGAATAATACAGGACCAAAACTTTTACAAACTCCCAAAAACCCTCTTCATTATCCCACCTGTCCTAACTGCCCCGGGTTAGGGTGTACTACTCACGCTCGCTATCTCCCCCAGGGGGGTGGTAGAAGGACAGGCCCAGGGAGATTACGGCAGCAATCTCCAGGATGATGAGAGTAACATCCTGTAGGGCCTCCCACACCAGCGCCAGGAAGGACTTAGGCTTTTTAGGAGGGATGAAGTTCTTCCCAAATGCCGCGTGGCGCTTCTCCAGATCCACTGGGTTACCAGACAGACCTGAGAGAGGGAGGAGGAGGAGAGGGAAGAAAAGGAGGAGGAAGGAGAAGAGACAGTTAATAGAGTGACCAGTTATCACAGAAATGCATATAACGAGATCAAAACACTATAAAGGTATGAAAACATATGCCAATCCGTCAGGGTTAGAAGTCTTTAGGGTATTCTATAGGAAGTGGTGTAATGTACTTAAGTGAAAATACTTTAAACTTTTACTTTACTACATTCCTAAAGAAAATAATGTACTTTTGACTCAATCCATTTTCCTTGACACCCAAAAGTACAGGACAGGAAAATGGTCCAATTCACACTCTTCTCAAGAGAACATCCCTGGTCATCTCCACTGCCTCTTATCTGGGGGACTCACTAAACACAAATGCATTGTTTGTAAATGATGTCTGAGTGTAGGAGGGTGCCCCTGGCTAACTGTAAATAAAATAAAAAATAAAATTGTACCATCTGGTTTGCTTAATATAAGGAATTTGAAATTATTTATACTTTTACTTTTGATACTTAGGTATATTTAGCAATTACATTTTTATACTTAAGTATATTTAAAACCAAATACTTTTAGAATTTTACTCAAGTAGTATTTTACTTTTACTTAAGTCATTTTCTATTAAGACATCTTTACTTTTACTCAAGTATGACAATTGGGTACTTTTGCAACCACTGTCTATAGGTTGCTGTATAAGCCTCGGTACAAATGTCTAAACTGACTTTTGTAGTGAAACGTCTACATCACCCTTTCTTTATCTGAGGATAAACATGACAACAATGGCTGTTGCCATACCAAACAGAACCAAGTAGAGCTGACAGTTCAAACACACCCATCTACACCCCATGTCAGCCTCCCGCTGCTGACACAAGCTGCTAGACAACCACTGCCAAAGACTTTGAATTTCAGTTGGACAAAACCATACATCTACATAATTTGGTATTGTCCTATTAAGACAAAAATAGATGTAAAACATTGAGTAAGATATCACCTCATGGAAATCTTGTGATTCAGAACTGTTGCAAATAAATCTAGAAAACTGCAATAAAAAATACAAAAAGAGGTCAGTCAATGAGAACCCATGAGGCATTTGAAATTATCACAAGGGTGTTGAACTCATTGGGCGCATCCCAAAATGGCAAGCTACTCCCTATGAAGTGCACTACTTTTGACCAGGGACCATAGGGAATCGGGTGTCATTCAGGATGTAGCGGTCATGACTGTTTCCTGTCCTCTGGGATTGAATGTCGGAAGGATCAGACAGTGAATCAATTATGCTCTAGTCATTCCCACATTGGTCCAGGATTTAACCACTCTCCCTGCTTCGTTCAATCTTTTACTCAGCAGCTTTACACTATGTCCTTGTTGTATCAATCTCCCTCATGTAGTTCAAGGTGTATTCAAATAGATCCGACACTGAGATGTGGCTAGCTATGGATAACCGGAGTGTGTAACTGGTGAGGTGTATAGGATACATAGATAGTGTGCTGTACTAACAGTTATACAAGATCAATAAGTTCAGAACACATTTAGTATTGACATGGCTAGTTAGGGTAGTGCATGACTGGTGAGTAGATCCACAACTAAAGACAGCTAGTTCTGCTAACATGCTGATCTATTACAATACATTGAATGCTGATATGCAGAACTGTAGTTAGCTATGCTAACCGGATAAATGTGAGAAGCAGCTGGATAAGCAAAATACAGTACACAGAGTCCCAGCCCTCTACGACAGATGCCCCTTAAAACCACCATCATATTGCTTTCCCGCTACTGTGAGCCAGCTGGACAACCGGAGGAGGGAGGGACGGAGGGAGAGAGGGGGGCAGGGGGTGGGTGAGGCAGTAGGGAAGAAAGGCAGAAGGTGAGGGAAGTGTAAGGGGGGGGGGGGAGGGGCTGTCTTGTGTTGCTAAAAACAGCTGGACGCAATGACATCACACCCCAAAAAAATATGTTTTTACGCAAAAACCTTGAGTGTCAAATAAAAATGTAGTGGTTGAAGTCTTTCCATTAACCATTCAGGCAAATTGCATATGAATACATTGTCAACAGCCTGTATACCCTCCCACCTATCTGTTTCATGTCTCAGGAAGACAGTAAAAGCAGCATGGATAGAAATGAACTAATTGAGTAATATTTGCCATATTCTAATCATTTTCATGTGCCAGTGTATCCCCCCGGGCCGTGCCATGGTGAAACTTGCACTCCTGTAGATCTGAAATAATTTGATGACGAAACTTGCATCCAGCCAACCAGAAAATCAAGATGAAGCAATTCAGGCATTCTTGAAAAGCTGCAAAGAAGCATTCTTTTTATAGTTTAAAAATAGATTTAGCAAGCAGTAGGAATTTAGAATTAAAATGGGGAGTTCAAAAAACATCGTTCCCATTATGATTTTTCACAATAAAAGGAAGGTCAGCAAAATAAAAATTCACCTGTCGAACAGATCTTTAGAACATTTCTCCGATAGTTGCCGTTACCATTAAACATGTCACAATGCTTTTTTTGTGACATTGCTTTTGTCAAGTAAACGTGGGTCAATGGAAATCTGCCTATTATTTTGATACAGCAACCTCCAATAGCTAGCAGAGAACCTTCTCTGAATTTACAGTACCAGTCAAAAGCTGACACACCTACTCATTTGAGGGTTTTTCTTTATTTTTACCATTTTCTACATTGTAGAATAATAGTGAAGACATCAAAACTATGAAATAACACATATGGAATCATGTAGTAACCAAAAGAAGTGTTAAACAAATCAAAATATACATTTTTAATTGAGATTCTTCATAGTAGCCACCCTTTGCCTTGACAGCTTTGCACACTCTTGCTTGGCATTCTCGCAACCTGCATGTGGTAGTCACCTGGAATGCATTTCAATTAGCAGGTGTGCCTTGTAAAAAGTTAATTTGTGGAATTTCTTCCCTTCTTAGTGCATTTGAGCCAATCAGTTGTGTTGTGACAAGTTAGGGGTGGTATACAAAAGATAGCCCTATTTGGTTAAAGACCAAGTCCATATTATGGCAATAACAGCTCAAATAAGCAAAGAGAAACGACAGTCCATCATTACTTTAAGACATGAAGGTCAGTCAATTTGGAAAATTTCATGGTCGAATTGCTGCAAAGAAACCACTTCTAAAGGACACCAATAAGAAGAAGAGACTTGCTTGGGCCAAGAAACTTGAGCAATGGACAATAGACCAGTGGAAATCTGTCCTTTGGTCTGATGAGTCCAAATTTGAGATTTTTGGTTCCAACCACTGTGTCTTTGTGAGACACAGAGCAGGTGAACGGATGAACTCTGCCTGTGTGGTTCCCACCGTGAAGCATGGAGGAGGTGTGATGGTGCTTTGCTGGTGACACTGTCTGTTATTTATTTAGAATTCAAAAGGCACACTTAACCAGCATGGCAACTTCCAGGTGAAGTTGGTTGAGAGAATGCCAAGAGTGTGCGAAGCTGCCATCAAGGCAAAGGCTGGCTACTTTGAAGAAACTCAAATATATTATATATTTAGATTTGTTTAACACTTTTTTGGTTACTAAATGATTCCATGTGTGTTATTTTATAGTTGTGATGTCTTCACTATTATTCTACAATGTAGAATATAGTACAAATAAATAAAAAACCTTGAATGAGTAGGTGTGTCCAAACTTTGGACTGGTACTGTATATTAATGATTTCACATAGAATGGAGCAGGTATGGTAGGGAGCATAGAGGCAAAGAGATGGGATTTTCGTTGTAAAATGCACCTGAAGATTTTATTTAGCAGAGTTCAAACTGTCATGTAAAGCATTGCTATCCTGTTGTCTACTATAATAAAATAAATATCTAACATTACTTCATGCTTTGGGGCTCATTTAGTATTTAGTAGCCTATGCATAATTGATTGAGAAATACCACAGCCCTAAAGTGAACAGTTGAAATTAATCAAGACAGCTGATAGGATTCGATAAAAAGTTAGAGATCATGTTACATTTCAAAAAATGAATTAGACAGTATGTAACACACTGATAACTTAGATGTCAATCAACTATGGAACAACATTGTTTCATTTAGTGACCGGTGTGTTAGAACAGTTTACGTTTTATTAAACAAAGACAAATTACAAACCATGTCTTCGTAGGTTTTGCATATTGACATGCATTTCTGATTTGTAAGGCTACACATCAGCATGGTGTGTGTTGACAAAATGTGTCTGCCAAGTAGAAGTCTCCTTTTGACTGTCACTACGTATACTATAGACCTAAATGACTTACATCTAGTAGCATAATACAAAGGTTATAATTGGAATATACACAATTTACGGTTATTGTAGAAGATATTAAAACTGTACAAGAAGCAAACATTGGGTGACTTGATGACAGCGATTGTTTTCCATGCCCTCCTCCGTCGATGCTACTTGTTCAGCCTAGAAAGTGGACAGCTGAGGTCCTCTAAAAGAGAAGATAGGCTAGAATAAGATGTTGTCATGACTTTGCACCTTTGGGTGAGGGTCATAAAACCCCCCCTCTCTCTCTTCCCCTCAGCAGTTTATGACCCCCCCATGAATACCGAAACTCTCCCTCTCCACTCTATAGAATGGGCTTTGCAACAAATCCTTTGTAACCACAGAGAGAGACTTTGTAATACAGTAACATAAAAAGGTTGGGGAATGGAACAATCTATCCAACCAGTTGAAAGTGTCCATTGGTACTTAAAGTATATGTCAGATCAGTTGTTGTCTGGGACATTATATTTGATGATAGGACGACATAAATTGTATCTTGGAAAGTCTACACATTCTAGTCTACACATTCTAGTCAGATTCACATGGAATTGTTGTGCAATTTAAATGTTTAAATATGAAACTATTTGTGAAAAGATAAAATGTCATTTTAGCCTTCTAAATGAGAGAATTGTTTTCATAAGTCATTTATGCTCATTCAGGGGCCACGCCCAAGTGAACAGACATTGGTTGGAGAGGGATGAAACACGCCCTTCTCTTCCCCAGTATAAAGCCCCCGTGACCCAATTCACATCAGACTAAGCAAACCCCAGCGTGAGCTGTGGTTGCGAATGGTTAAGACCCCTACAAACGATATGACTAGAAAACCATCCCACGTGGAGCATTGGCTACATGGCTGGAAATTGTCAAACTCAGACTTTCGATTCACTACAGAATGAGTGAGAAATTCTAGACGACATGAATTACTAGACTGCAGCTAGAAAATACATAAACCTAGGCTGAGAATACCGACAACCGCCGAAGCAACTATTCCATGAGAACATTTCTGAATGGTACTCTGAAGTATCCATTCTAAACATCTACAACCACGAAAGACTGACTTCAATAAAAGTTAATCAGAGACTCTGATGAACCCAACAGGATGATCGAGGATTCCAACACAAGACAACAACGACATACGGGCGTAAATATAAATTGTAATTTCTTTTCGAATGAGCGGCCATTCACAGGCAAAGGATTAGCATTTCAATGAATAAAATTATAGACTGTGTGTAATGAATCCATTTGTCTTTCCCGCTCTCTCAGTCCCACCCCTTTCCCTTTGTCTACCAAGCTTTCATATCGGATTAGCCCACTAGGGACTTTTCCATCATTGTTAGTAACCAATACAGTGGGGGGGGGAAAAGTATTTGATTCCCTGCTGATTTTGTACGTTTGCCCACTGACAAAGAAATGATCAGTCTATAATTTTAACAGTAGGTTTATTTGAACAGTGAGAGACAGAATAACAACAAAAAAGTCCAGAAAAACGCATGTCAAAAATGTTATAAAATGATTTGCATTTTAATGAGGGAAATAAGTATTTGACCCCTCTGCAAAACATGACTTAGTACTTGGTGGCAAAACCCTTGTTGGCAATCACAGAGATCAGACGTTTCTTGTAGTTGGCCACCAGGGTTGCACACATCTCAGGAGGGATTTTGTCCCACTCCTCTTTGCAGATCTTCTCCAAGTCATTAAGGTTTCGAAGCTGACGTTTGGCAACTCGAACCTTCAGCTCCCTCCACAGATTTTCTATGAGATTAAGGTCTGGAGACTGGCTAGGCCACTCCAGGACCTTAATGTGCTTCTTCTTGAGCCACTCCTTTGTTGCCTTGGCCGTGTGTTTTGGGTCATTGTCATGCTGGAATACCCATCCACGACCCATTTTCAATGCCCTGGCTGAGGGAAGGAGGTTCCCAACCAAGATTTGACGGTACATGGCCCCGTCCATCATCCCTTTGATGCGGTGAAGTTGTCCTGTCCCCTTAGCCGAAAAACACCCCCAAAGCATAATGATTCCACCTCCATGTTTGACGGTGGAGATGGTGTTCTTGGGGTCATAGGCAGCATTCCTCCTCCTCCAAACACGGTGAGTTGAGTTGATGTCAAAGAGCTCCATTTTGGTCTCATCTGACCACAACACTTTCACCAGTTGTCCTCTGAGTCATTCAGATGTTCATTGGCAAACTTCAGACTGAAATCGGGCGCTGCAGGATTTCAGTCCTTCACGGCGGGGTGTTACCAATTGTTTTCTTGGTGACTATGGTCCCAGCTGCCTTGAGATAATTGACAAGCTCCTCCCGTGTAGTTCTGGGCTGATTCCTCACCGTTCTCATGATCATTGCAACTCCACGAGGTGAGATCTTGCATGGAGCCCCAGGCCGAGGGATATTGACAGTTCTTTTGTGTTTCTTCCATTTGCGAATAATCGCACCAAATGTTGTCACCTTCTCACCAAGCTGCTTGGCGATGGTCTTGTAGCCCATTCCAGCCTTGTGTAGGTCTACAATCTTGTCCCTGACATCCTTGGAGAGCTCTTTGGTCTTGGCCATGGTGGAGAGTTTGGAATCCGATTAATTGATTGCTTCTGTGGACAGGTGTCTTTTTTACAGGTAGCAAGCTGCGGTTAGGAGCACTCCCTTTAAGAGTGTGCTCCTAATCTCAGCTCGTTACCTGTATAAAAGACACCTGGGAGCCAGAAATCTTTCTGATTGAGAGGGGGTCAAATACTTATTTCCCTCATTAAAATGCAAATCAATTTATAACATTTCTGACATGCGTTTTTCTGGATAGTTTTGTTGTTATTCTGTCTCTCACTGTTCAAATAAACCTACCATTAAAATTATAGACTGATCCTTTCTCTGTCAGTGGGCAAACATACAAAATCAGCAGGGGATCAAATACGTTTTTCCCCCACTGTATCTACTGTTTGTTTTTATGTATTTCTGTGATTATTTAGTTAGTTAGTAAATAAATAATTAAGCCAATTTGTATATTGCTGATTCACAATTAATGCTAGGGTTCGTGCAGATAACCAAGAATTTTACAACCTTCAGATGAGACTGATAGAAGGTAACAATTCATAATGATGAATGGAAGACTAATTGATAAGATATGAAAATATCTGAAGTGTCGATTCGGGAAATAGAGAAAAAAAAAATCCCGTGCTGCTCCGACTTCCTAGTTAAAGTTTACATGATTAGTTTAATCGCGTACTAAAAATTACACAGAGAATTGATTTGATAAAATTACAGTCTTCACATTTAAGGATAGTAAAGACACGACAATGTCTACCATGGGACATTTGTCAGACTTGAACGGTCATTTGATCATCATCAACATCATTAAAAACAGTGGTATATTTACACAATTTAATAACATATCAAATTTCATAGGAAACATTATACCCTTCATATATAATGGATATGTTTGAGGATTCTCCATGACTTTCTAGTAACTAAAGACAATAGAAATAGCTGTTTATATCAAATAAACACACAATTCAATAATACGTGATTATAATAGACCATTTGCATTCTGTTTAGATAGTTTCAAAAAGCTTAAGCCTACTATACTTACACAGCCTTCCAGATGCATGCCCACTGATAAGGCTGTAACTGCAACTCCTTCATGGTTAAATGATCTATCTTGAATGGAAAAAAACTATCTACAATAACCCAAATATTAATACATTAATTTAACAAGCTGTTAATGGCACAGCAAGCTAATGACACAATCATGAATACGCCGGTGGTTTCAAATAAAGCTATCTTAACATCACTACTCACACAAAGGTTCTCTCTTCCTATCTGATCAACTCTCACCATCTACACCAGAGACGACACAGACATTGTCAGCTATCGTGACAAATGCATGTGAGGACTCTGTTGATATGGCACTCTCACTCCTTCCTGTTGGAGGGAGTGATACTGAAGAGTCCACCGCAGGGAGCTAGTGTGCACTGATGTCTCGCTAGCGGGTTGGGGGGCAGTGTTCAGAGGCATGACAGCGAGCGGACGCTGGAGCCCCCCATTGTCCCGTGTGGCTCAGTTGGTAGAGCATGGTGTTTGCAACGCCAGGGTTGTGGGTTCGATTCCCACGGGGGACCAGTACGGAGAAGGAAAAAAAAAGAAATTGATGCATTCACTACTGTAAGTCGCTCTGGATAAGAGCGTCTGCTAAATGACGTAAAATGTAAACGTTAAAAAAATGGAGTGGCAAGCACATCAATGTGCTGGAGCTCAGGGCGGTTCACCTGGCACTCCAACAGTTCCTGCAAGGGAAGCATGGAAGGGAAGCATGTCCTGGTCAGATCAGACAACAACACGGTAGTGGCATATATCAATTACCATGGCGGACTGAGATCACGGCACCTCCACAAAATGGCTTGCGAGCTCTTGCTGTGGGCTTAGATCCCGGTTAACGCACATCCCCGGGGTCTTGAACCGGGTGGGTAGCGAACATGCTTTCGAGAAATGGCCCGCTGAAGGAGGACTGGAGTCTACACCCTCAGTTGGTGTTAGAGCTGTGGGAGAGGGCAGGTGGACCTGTTTGCATTCATTGTCCCAGCTGGTTGTCGATGTCGGACAACAAGATCTTAACTACTTGAATCAGAAATGATAAATTAGGGTTGATCTGAAAACCTATAGGACAGTAGATCTCCAGGATGAGGGTTGGGCAGCCCTGCTCTACGCCCTCTGGGTTTGGACGTCCTCGCTCACGATTGGCCAGCAACAAAACTTTGTGTTCCCACCATATCCCCTGATCACAGCTATGCTAGACAGGGTCAGCTTGAAGGGCCACCGGCGGCTCTTGATAGCCAGATACTGCTCTCCAGGTTTATGAAGGGAGTTAGACGTCTGTGTCTAGTAAAGGCCCCTTTGGTGCGAAACTGAGACCTTGAAGTGGTGCTGTCAGCACTTGCTAGGCTACCTTTTGAGCCCCTGTGGTTAGTGTCTTTGAAGCACTGATCCATAAAGGTGGCATTTCTGTTGGCTATTACCTCTACTAAGAGGCTTAGTGAACTTCATGCTCATTCAGTGAGCGCTGAGTGTTTCCGAATGGGTGCAGACAAGTGGAGTGTTATCCTCCGGCCTAGCCCCTCTTTCATGTCAAAGGTCCTGTCTGACAGACATGTGAACCGGCCCTCGCATTTATCCGCATACACACCTTCCATGGCTGCAAGTGCGCTGGGTTTTTACCAAAGTTTGCTGTGCCCGGTGAAGGCACTTGACACTTACGTTACACGGACTAAGACAATACGACAGTCGGATCAGCTGTTCATATGTTATGGTCAGAGAGTTCTGGGGAAGAGCCTATCGAAAACAGATACTCTCACATTGGATTGTGGACACTATTACTACAGCATATCATCTGGCTGGCCGGCCTTTACCGTCTGCTGTAGTGGCGCATTCTACTAGAGGAGTAAGTACATCATGGGAACTGCCCTGAGGAGTTTCCCTTGATGAAATTTGTGCCTCGGCCAGTTGGGCGTCGTCTAGCACTTTTGCTAAGTACTATTGAGTCAATGGTGTTGTCGCGGACCAGGTCAGGATGGCTGTGTTGGGTGTTGCCTCCACTTTCTTAGAGGGGGATGGAGGGACACAGCAACCATGACTGACTGAGCTCAGTCCTACAAGATTTTGCTTGTCTGGCCATGCCTAGTTCACGATTAATCCGGTATTGTAATACCATATTGGAGTGATCCAATACAGACGACACAATCGCAATCACACTGCCCTAACCCATCTGGACAAGAGGAATACCTATGTAAGAATGCTGTTCATCGTCTACAGCTCAGCATTTAACACCATAGTACCCTCCAAACTCATCATTAAGCTTGAGACCCTGGGTCTTGACCTCGCCATGTGCAACTGGGTCCTGGACTTCCTGACAGGCCGCCCCCAGGTGGTGAGGGTAGGAAACAACATCTCCACCCCGCTGATCCTCAACACTGGGGCCCCACAAGGGTGTGTTCTCAGCCCTCTCCTGTACTCCCTGTTCACCCATGACTGCGTGGTTATGCACGCCTCCAACTAAATCATCAAGTTTGCAGACGACACTACAGTGGTAGGCTTGACTACCAACAACGACAAGACGGCCTGCAGGGAGGAGGTGAGGGCCCTCGGAGTGTGGTGTCAGGAAAATAACCTCACACTCAATGTCAACAAAAGAAAGGAGATGATCGTGGACTTCAGGAAACAGCAGAGGGAGCAGCCCCCTATCCACATCGATGGGACAGTAGTGGAGAAGGTGGAAAGTTTTAAGTTCCGTGGCGTACATAACACAAACAAACTGAAAATGTTCCACCGACACAGACAGCGTGGTGAAGAAGGCGCAGCAGCGCCTCTTCAACCTCAGGAGGCTGAATAAATTCGGCTTGTCACCAAAAACACTCAAACTTTTACAGATGCACAATCGAGAGCGTCCTGTCGGGCTGTATCACCGCCTGGTACGGTAACTCTTCCGCCCACAACCGTAAGGCTCTCCAGAGGGTAGTGAGGTCTGCACAACGCATCACCGGGGGCAAACTACCTGCCCTCCAAGACACCTACAGCACCAGATGTCACAGGAAGGCCAAAAAGATCATCAAGGACAACAACCACCCGAGCCACTGTGTGTTCACCACGCTATCATCCAGAAGGTGAGGTCAGTACAGCTGCATCAAACCGGGGACCGAGAGACTGAAAAACAGCTTCTATCTCAAAGCCATCAGACTGTTAAACAGCCATCACTAACATTGAGTGGCTGCTGCCAACTTACTGACTCATCTCTAGCCACATGAATAATAAAACATTGGATGTAATAAATGTATCCCTAGCCATTTGAAACAATGCCACTTTATATAATGTTTACATACCCTACATTACTCATCTCATATGTATATACTGTACTCTATACCATCTACTGTATCTTGCCTATGCCGTTCAGCCATCGCTCATCCATATATTTTTATGTACATATTCTTATTCATTCCTTTACACTTGTGCGTATAAGGTAGTTGTGAAATTGTTCGATTAGTTGTTAGATATTACTGCATGGTCGGAACTAGAAGCACAAGCATTTCGCTACACTCGAATTAACATCTGCTAACCATGTGTATGTGACAGATAACATTTTATTTTATTAGATCCAATATAGTGCTACATAACGAAGGTTACGTATGTAACTACGGTTATGTGAGCTATTGGATCACTCCAATCTACGGCGTCTCGAAAAAGGACATGAGGTGGGAGTCGTGCTGCGGAAGCTATTTAAGGGGGGTCAGCCGCAGCACTGCCTGGTACACTTACTCGGAATGTATCCTGCCGAGTGGAATGATGCCATATTGGACTGATCCAATAGCTCACATAACCGTGGTTACATACGTAACCTACGTTTCTATTTGTTTGTTCCTTACCATGCAACTATCGAACCGCGAGAGTTCCTGTTTTGAGGAGGACGAGTCTAAATTGCATTTCACTATTCGTTTTACACAAACAATTGTAAATATTCAGTAATAAAACTGCCAATTGTTAATTTTGTATTTAAAAGTACTGATGATGGGTGTACTGTTGCTTGTGTGTGTTGTGTCCGTGTGCTTACTGTGACTGTCACCCTAATATTAGCCACTAGGTAGCTACTTCCGACGCGTTGCAGGACAAGTAGTGCTTGGCAAGAGGGAGCGAAGGACACTGTATCCCGGTGTTGTTGCCGTTCATGCCCTCCACATTGAATAGACTGCATGTATGTATCAAAGTGACATCTAGATGGTTATCAATTAGTAATTTCTTGTTTAGGTTCCTATCCTTCCTAAAGCCATGGCTACAGCTACCGCCGGCCACACCATGATAAAGCTGCCCAGTGGGAAGGTTGGCAAGGACCTCGATACAAACACCGGTGCACTGGTCGCCATGTTAGCTACCGCCAGCAATACAGATTCCCAGGCACCTCAATACAACCTAGACATTCGCACCGATTTATTGACTCGTCATGCAGTCCAAATCAGCCACGCAAAATGGTCTTGAGTGGCAACAAATCTGCCCAATTAGCTGATTCCATACACCCACTTCTTTCGACACACCCACTCATCCATACGCCGGTCACCACATTGGCTTGCAGCTACCCATAGTTCCTTAACAACCCTACCAGACTGATAACCGTGTAGCAAACATCCATGTAAGCTCACGAGATCAGGTGGCTTGTGAGGCTAGAGGAAGAATGTACTGTGGCCAAATAAAATAAGGAAAAAGAGATAAGAAAAAAAGCCCCAAAACAAAGCACCGCTGCCAAGCGCTCTCCGGTTGGCTATCTGTCAGGATCTGAGTCTAGTCTGGAGATTGGGTGCTATCAGAAGTGACAGAGTATTGTCTGTGGACACTGGCTGTCTGCCTAGAGTCCTGTTCTGTTAGTCTGGCCTCCCAGTTACCATGATAAATGTGAAGCGTTGCTGTCACTTTTTTGTCCCTCTAATTTCCATGGGCAGTAATACAGGAGCAGGTGCAGAGGGAGGAGAGAGGGAGGGAGGGGTCGGTGGAGAGGAAGTGGAAAAAAGAGCTATAGAGGAAGCCATATGGAAAGAAAGAAAGAAAGCGAGAGAGGAAAACTGAAAGGAAATCCATCTTGCCACAGCCTGACAGAAAATACATACAAGACAACTGTCGTTCAGCGAAGTCGAGGGGTTATGGGATGGCAGCCACAGACGGGGACAATGAATAATTTGGGAGAAGTTGCCGTGGAAAACAGAAGAAGCGATTGATGAGGTGTCTGGGATGTCAGGGGCATCGTCTGCACACATCAGACAAACATGACACAGCGACGTGTTGTCAGGCTAGGCAAAAACCACACTTTTACAGTCTGAAGTTGCCAGGTTGAGGCAAAATCACCATTTATAGCCTTTTTAAAAATATACATTTTTTACATTTAACCTTTATTTAACTAGACAAGTCAGTTAAGAACAAATTCTTATTTACAATGACGGCCTACCCCGGACGACACTGGGCCAATTGTGCGCCGCCCTATGGGTCTCCCAATCACTGCTGGATGTGATGCAGCCTGGATTCAAACCAAGGACTGTAGTGACGCCTCTTGGAATTGAGATGCTGAGCCACTCGGGAGCCCAAATAGTCTGAGGCTAAAATAAATAAATAGGTGTTTTATTTGTCACACACCAGATAGGTGCAGTCAAACACCTTTATAGTCTTGGGTTGCCAGTTTGGGTACAAATCTCTTAGTGATCTTTTAACAGGGTATTATGTGGAATAATGTATTTCTGCGGATGAAACATCATTTCTCTGAGTAGAAGAACACATATTTCTGTGAGTAGCCCAAAACATAAAATCAAAGCACAAACTACTTATCAAGCAGCATGGCCACATATTGATTACATGGGTTTCTGTTGAAATGTGTACTATTATTTGCTCACTTTGCGTTTTATGGGAACACATGCCTTCTCCTGACACTTGCTAGTGGCAGCAGATTTGCAGAGGAATGCGCTGTGAATGTAAAGATGACGACGTCAGACTTTCCCTTCAGAAAGGGGAAAATGGATCGAGTTGATGAGATTATTCTCTGTAGTTTATAGCTTCCAAACGCAACTCTGGACCTCGAAGCCAGTTCCACTGCTTTTTATTTTATTTTTGTACTCCAATCAGGGACTGATTTAGACCTGGGACACCAGGTGTGTGCAATTCATTATCAGGTAGAACAGAACCAGCAGGCTCTGAACCTCGTAAGGTAAGAGTTGAATACCCAGGGGCCCAGTTTCTCGATAGCAATGGAATTTAGGCTTGTTTTAGGAGTGTTTAGGCTTGTTTTAGGAGTGTTTTAACGATACATCTTTCCTACAACGGACAAATATTTAACATGCGTTTCTCAAAACACCACGTAGAGAGAACGGTCGCTACGGCATTGTTGGAGCATGTGTCGATACACAGTTGAAGTTGGAAGTTTACATACACTTAGGTTGGAGTCACTAAAACTCGTTTTTCAACCACTCCACAAATTTCTTGTCATCAAACTAGTTTTGGCAAGTCGGTTAGGACATCTACTTTGTGCATGAAACAAGTCATTTTTCCAACATTTATTTACAGACAGATTATTTCACTTAATCACAATTCCAGTCGGTCAGAAGTTTACATACACTAAGTTGACTGTGCGATTAAACAGCTTGGAAAATTCCAGAAAATGATGTCATGGCTTTAGAAGCGTGTTCCTGTAGTAATAGGCTAATTGAGGTAGAAAAATTATGTGGATATATTTAAGCAACATCTCAAGACATCAGTCAGGAAGTTAAAGCTTGGTCGCAAATGGGTCTTCCAAATGGACAATGACCCCAAGCAAACTTCCAAAGTTGTTGCAAAATGGCTTTAGGACAACAAATTCAAGGTATTGGAGTGGCCATCACAAAGCTCTGACCTCAGTCCTATAGAAAATATGTGGACAGAACTGAAAAAGCGTGTGTGAGCAAGGAGGCCTACAAACCTGACTCAGTTACACCAGCTCTGTTAGGAGGAATGGGCCAACATTCACCCAACTTATTGTGGGAAGCTTGTGGAAGGCTACCCAAAACGTTTGACCCAAGTTAAACAATTTAAAGGCAATGCTACCAAATACTAATTGAGTGTATGTAAACTTCTGACCCACTGGAAATGTGATGAAGGAAATAAAAGCTGAAATAAATCACTCTCTACTATTATTCTGAAATTTCACATTCTTAAAATTAAGTGGTGTACATAAATGACCTAAAACAGGCCATTTTTACAAGGATTAAATGTCAGAAATTGTGAAAAAAATGAGTTTAAATCTATTAGGCTAAGGTGTAAGTAAACTTCTGACTTCAACTGTAGATAGGATCAAAAGAAAAGGAGCGTTTCTCTAGGATCAGCATTCTTTATTCAAATCTTACCTTAACATTATAATTATTTCCCAATACTGACGACGGATTAGCTTCTAGACAAATATTACCACCTCCGGCTGCAAATTTTGACGCAGGTTATTCTAACGCTTACCTGATAAACATGCATTAAATCTCCGATTTGACACATCATGCCATATACTGAGACAAATTACAGACAGTAGCCTAGCCTACAAGTAGCAAAATATAACTCGATTGAACATGAAATGTATTTCAATATGATTAAAATAGGCCTACAGCCTACTGTTTGTTTTTTAACGCAGTCATCTCAGTTTCCATTTGACTCATATTTTTATACGTCACTTGGTCGTATCAATTGCAGACATTGGCAACTTTGTACTGAAGTTCTCGGCCAGAGAGGAGATAGATACACCATTTGATTCTGTTTAGCGGAGATCTTCCTCCTTCTCTTTCAATCCCCCTCTCTATGTATGGATCACTGACTTCAATGTGCTGCTACATATGGCAGCTCATCAGGGTAAACAGCTAGCCAATTGAGTCACACCCACCCACCTCTTCTTCCCCTCCCTCCATCGTCTCTCCCCCATTTTCTCCCGTCTCTCCCTTCCTGCTGAAGCAATACTTGGGTTCTTCCATCCATAAGTCAGCCATTACACACACACACACACACACACACACACACACACACACACACACACACACACACTCTCTCCCTTCCTGGGTTCTGATAAAGGGCCCTCCGTGCCAACTGGCCTGTGAAGCCTGCTACTGTATATCTCTCCTTCCTTCTCTCAATCTTCCCTTGCTCCATCTCCCTTTACATCCCTCATTCATTCTCCCTGCCTCCACTTCTCTATCATTCCCTCTCCATCATTCTGTCACCTTTATTCTCCTCACAACATCTCCCCGCTCCTTCTCCCTCACTTCCCTCCCTCTTAGTGTTGAGCGACTAGCTGAAATGTATTTTCTGTTTTAATTATTAGCTGGAACTTAGTATGTAGTTGTAGTTTTAAAAATGAAAATATTCAACAATTTACCGTAGAAAACGTGGTAATAAACTACAATGACCATAATACATTTTTCCTTCTTGACACACAGACCTCGTGAGAGGAGGGGACAGCAGAGCGCGACGTTAGGGAGACAGTGGAAGGATAGGGAAAGAGACGGAAACAGTTGCTTTTTGAGGTTGCCCATCTCTAGTCGACAATACATCTGATAGATTACATTAAAACAGTCTTGAAAGTATGCCTTATCTACTTTGAAGAACTACTAAAGTTGTGCTTTCGTCAGACAGCATAGCCAGCTAGCAAGCCTAATTAGGATGACTCATTGGGGAGCACAGAGATACACAGGTAACTGCCCAAATAAAGGAAATGCCAACATAAAGTGTCTTAATAGGGCCACCATGAGCTGTCAGAACAGCTTCAATGCACCTTGGCATAGATTCTACAAGTGTCTGGAACACTATTGGAGGGATGTGACACCATTCTTCCTTAAGAAATTCCATAATTTGGAAAATGCTGTCTCAGGCAGCACTCGAGAATCTCTCGTGTTCAATTGGGTTGAGATCTGGTGACTGAGACGGCTATGGCATAAAGTTTACATAATTTATGCTCAAACCATTAAGTGACAACACTTGCCCAGTGGGGCATAAAATCATCGAAGCTCTGCAGATTTTGTTGTGAGGATTCAGAATCAATAGACCATTTATTTTGGTATTGCCCTCAGGTAGCCTGTTTCTGGTCTCAGGTTCAGGAATGGCTGAAAATGCATAGAATTGATCTAAAATTGATCCTAGAAATAGTACTGTTAGGAGATCTGGAGAGACCGGGTCAGTCAATTACTAATATTCTTAGTAAAAGTATTTATCTTCAACACGCAAATCTGTAGATTCTATTCGATTAGATAGATTGAAATTGTACGTTAAACATCATAGCATAGTTGAAAGATTTGCGTTGCGTAGAAACACGAAGTGGGTGGCCAGCAGTGAATAGATGGGATGGGCTGAGGGAAGCTGAGGGTTGGTATGTGGAATTGGAGACAAGTGGGAGTGGAGTTGCTGTGTGGAGAGAGAGAGAATGATGGTCAAAAGATAAAAGGTGGAAAAAAAGTCAAAATAAAACATAATAAAAGTACATTTGAATGACACTAAGTGGCAGTGTTTTTACAACTAATGCCGGTTTGCCTGAGACTGATGCTGTGCAGGTGTTTGTACACATGCATATACACACACTCTCATTCAAATAAACACATACAAGAACACACACATACATGTAATAGTGCCAGACATGCACACAAACATATACAGTTGACATTGCTGTTATTTCAGTTGTCCTTGATGTCCTTTGTTTTAAATGTATTATTATGTTTAATTTTTTTGGCATTGTTGTTTGCTGTTTTCTTCTGTCTTTTCCTTTTTCCTCTTCAGTTCATTCTCTTTGTTGTTGGTGCATTGGGGGGTTCTTGGGGGTGGGGAATGGAATTATTTGTATTTTCTCTCCCTCTTCTGGGGGGAGGGACTGTGGGAGGGGTCGGGTTTCACTAGATTGTGATCATGAAAAAGGAAACTGACGTTTTATATCACTATCATGCACACGCACCCTCACACATAAGGATGGCTCTGTTGCGGAAAGACTGATACATGTTTGATAGTGTCTTGATGCTGTATTGTTTGTCCTTCATGTTCTAATACTTTAATGTTACCCCTTCTTGTGTTTTTTGTAATAGATTAAAAATATATATTTTAATAATAATTAAAAAAAAACTCTTGCCCTGTGGATGGTGGCCCGCCCAGCATGATGCAATGTTATTTGCTTAATTAACTCAGGAACCCCACCCGTGTGGAAGCACCTGCTTTCAAAATACTTTGTATCCCTTATTTGTTCCCATTATTTTGTCAGTTACCTGTAAATGGTGGCTGCTACTGCCCAAGCAGAGATGAGATGACTTGAAATAAAAGAATAAAGTCATTAAATAAAAATAAATGTAATAAACACAACTTAATTATTTTATTAAAGTAAAGGATTGTGATAAAGGATGGTTTGCTAATAAGTGATAAGCAGTAATGGGCAGTCATTACTTGCTATTTTTTATGAAATAGCTATAATAAAGTCATCATCATACTAAAACAAATATGCATTTATTGTACAAAATAATGTAAACATTTATTTTTTTTAATTGACAGTTTTCAACATTTTCCAAAAACCGAACCAACCTTAAAAAGCACTAATCACTCAGCAATACACCCTCACTCATTTTCCTCTCTCAATCTCATCCCCCGATCTCCCCTGTAAGCAGTGTTAAAGTTGATAAAACCGGAACAGTCCAATAAGGGTTGATGCCCACCCTCCGTGTGTCAATGTTTTACTGTTAACGGCCTGTGCCGACTTTTTACTGCAGAGGCAGCCAAGTGTTTTTATGTGCGCTCCGACACTTTTACTGGATTGGGAATTAGTCCAAGAGCATCCGAGGCTTCCCAGAGGTAGAGCTGAAAATCAAAGGCTTCTCCGGCACAAAAGACAACACTATCTGTATAGACATGTACAACTATTTATTTTTTGGTGTTTCTCCCTCGAAAACTTTTTCCCAGAGCCATGTTTGAAACCACGGTGACCACATTGTTGTACTTGTGCACCATGTATCGTCAGAAACTTAACGGGCTCTCAGCAGACGTTTTAGGGGTGTAAGATTAAAGAAATCACTTTAAGATGCCCCCATAGTTCACTGCTAGCCCTGATGATAAATACCATCCACTGAGACCGCCCACTCCAGGGGAAACACCATAGGGAGCCAATCAAAATACCCCCTCGGGCTCCTTCCATTCCTCAGTGGCTTCTGGAGAACACAGGCTTCTGTGAATCACTCATCCAGACTGGCAGAATCCCACAGTTACACCCAAGGGCCCATTACCGGGGGCGATGGGTGTCAAGGTGACTGATATCGATAGAGAGAGATATGATATAAATAAATAAATAAGTGAGTGAGAGGTAGAGTGAGTGGTAGAGTGTAAGGGGGAGAGAGAGAGAGTAATTAAAATAAATAAATAAGTAAATAAATAATAACAGTATAGTGAGGTAGCCCTTTATACTATTGTGAGGTAGGCCTTTACACTAATAAATTGTAACTCTGTGGCTGTACAGTAAAAATCTGTACACGACGTCAGAACTCTGGCTCTGTGCATCATGGTGCTTCACTTGAGCACCTCGTGCGACAACAAGTTGCCCCCATCCCTTACGCTAATTGGGCAACTTTGCACATCTGAGTGAGGGAAATGCTGTAAATTAAGAGCACTATGTATTTTGAAAGATTAAAAACATTGAGGATTATAATAAATACCACTGTGATGTCATACAAGCAAGCCAAAACACCCGTGTGTGCACTTCACATTTCCGTATCATAAAACAAATTTAATATACAGTGTAAACGTTTATGGTCACCATGTTTAATGTACAGTTACAAGATGACATGGCGTCATACCCTGGGTTTTTCTGAACAGAATGAAGTTGTTTGTCATGTTTGTCTTTTGTGAAGAAAACTCACTGCGGCACAAGTACCTGAATGCACTCATGGCTCTTTCTATGGGCACCATAATTATGAGCCGTTTCCCTGAATTGCATTGTGAAAGACTGTAATGCCATATTTGATAACTTAGTAATATTGGCAATAGAACAAGCTTTAAAGATGCCCACATGACCCTGATTACTATTTATAATGGAGGTTTTTGGATTGCATAAACAACAACCGTAATTGTGTGATGGTGGAGATGCAGGGTTGTGTTCCAAACAAAACAAGTGTGCTTGCTCTACTTCCTCAATGCCACAACTAGGAGAGCTCAAAAAAGCACCTTATAGTTGAAGACGACTCTTTGAATCATAAAAGTGCATTGAAATGACTTAGGAACTGTGCACGCTTTGGAGAGATGGCCATGGAGACACACCAGTTAGCCCTCTCACTCAAACCCTTGTCATGTGTTTGTCTTATGTTGCACCTACCCCACATTTTCCAGGAATATTCTTATCATGTTACTGAATGTAGTATTTTCAGATTTCGTTATCAACAGATACGACGAAAAATACAGTAAATGTAAAATGCACCTCAAATCAACAGCGAAATGGATTCAGTCTTGTCGGGTGAACGGTTGTGTCTTCAACTTGGGAGTAATAATTTTACCATGAATTCCAAACTGTTCCCTTTCAATTGCTACCATGGTTATGCATATGATTTTCATATTTCTTGTGTAAGAAACATTTTAATTTAGCCCTATCCATATACGCCAATTCCCATGAGTATAAAGGGTTAACGGGTAAAATAGCAGGAATGGAATGGAGAACATCGGTGAAGCTATTTTGATAATTACGCACGTAATAAAATATAAGAAAAGGCCCTACTGTTTATACAGAGCGATAAAGAGTGTCCGTCTGTGAGCGACAGAGAGACAGAAAATCTGAATAAAAATAATCAGAATCAGATACAGGACACACCCATTATCTGGAGGAGGCCCTTTCCCATTATGCACATTTTGCTCTCTCTAAGGCAGGGGTTCTCAAATCTTTTGAGTCTGGGGACCCCTTTTGTGATAGCAAATTCATAAATCAGAACACACAAGATAATACATTACAGTGCATTTATTAAAAAAAAATATTTTTAAAATATATTTCTTTTTTGGGGGGGGTACAATAAATATTAAGTTGGAAAATTTATAAATTGGTGAACTGTGGATACCAATATCCCTGTGAGCCTCCCAGGCCCAGGGTTAAAAAAATAAATGATAGATTAATAAGATTGTATTGTATTACACCCCCTACATTTATTCCAGGGATCCCTTCACCAACATTTGTTTAGTCTATTGCTTTCAGTAATAAACAATTAAAAAATAAATATTTTGAGATCTGCTCTGATACCACAGAAGTCTTGTAGTTCCTGAACACATGGGCAACAGCAGGGCACAAGCTCTCATGGAGGGAGGCCAAGTTGCCCTCTCCCTCTCTCTCTCTCAAACCTTGTGTCCCACTCTCTCCCTCTTCTCAATCCGCCATCCTACCTCTCAATTTCTCACTTCTTTGCACTGTCATTTTCTCTCAAACTCTGTCTCCCACACTTTCTCGCTCTTACTCCCCTTATACATTTTATTTTCTCTCTCCCCATAATATTCCTCTTTTACTCAATCTTGTATCCTAATTACCACATTGTGAATGTGCTTCATTCATCTCCAGACAGCTTGATAACTACATTGCTGTTCCCCTTCCCCTGAGAATTCTCGCCTGCTCTGAAAGATGCATGAACATATGCATCACGCAATCACACACACACACATCACACGCTCCACGCCTTCACACACCATCTCCACCGTCATCTGTATCAATTGTCAACAACCATTGAAAAAGCTTGTTAACATGCACGCACAGTAACGAGGGAAGCCTGGGCTTACAGTAAATCACAGTGACTCCAGATCAGCAGTCTATAAAAGCTCTGTCCAAGTAGAGAGCATACCAGGCTATACTCTAGATTTGATTTGATTGATCAGGATCCCCATTAGCCGACGCCAAAGGTGACAGCTAGTCTTACTGGGGTCCGAAATAACTAAAAAGACATTACAGACAAGACTTTAAACATACATGTCAGTACATACAGCCATGGCCAAAAGTTTTGAGAATGACACAAATATTAATTTCCACAAAGTTTTCTGCTTCAGTATCTTTAGATATTTTTGTCAGATGTTACTATGGAATACTGAAGTATAATTACAAGCATTTCATAAGTGTCAAAGGCTTTTGTTGACAATTACATGAAGTTGATGCAAAGAGTAAATATTTGCATTATTGACCCTTCTTTTTCAAGAGCTCTGCAATCCGCCCTGGCATGCTGTCAATTAACTTCTGGGCCACATCCTGACTGATGGCAGCCCATTCTTGCATAATAAATGCTTGGAGTTTGTCAGCATTTGTGGGTTTTTGTTTGTCCATCCGCCTCTTGAGGATTGACCACAAGTTCTCAATGGGATTAAGATCTGGGGAGTTTCCTGGCCATGGACCCAAAATATCGATGTTTTGTTCCCCGAGCCACTTAGTTATCACTTTTGCCTTATGACAAGGTGCTCCATCATGCTGGAAAAGGCATTGTTCGTCACCAAACTGTTCCTGGATGGTTGGGAGAAGTTGCTCTCAGAGGATGTGTTGGTACCATTCTTTATTCATGGCTGTATTCTTAGGCAAAATTGTGAGTGAGCCCACTCCCTTGGCTGAGAAGCAACCCCACACATGAATGGTCTCAGGATGCTTTCCTGTTGGCATGACACAGGACTGATGGTAGCGCTGACCTTGTCTTCTCCGGACAAGCTTTTTTCCAGATGCCCCAAACAGTCGGAAAGGGGATTCATCAGAGAAAATGACTTTACCCCAGTCCTCAGCAGTCCAATCCCTGTACCTTTTGCAGAATATCAGTCTGTCCCTGATGTTTTTCCTGGAGAGAAGTGGCTTCTTTGCTGCCCTTCTTGACACCAGGCCATCCTCCAAAAGTCTTCGCCTCACTGTGCGTGCAGATGCACTCACACCTGCCTGCTGCCATTCCTGAGCAAGCTCTGTACTGGTGGTGCCCCGATCCCGCAGCTGATTCAACTTTAGGAGACGGTCCTGGCGCTTGCTGGACATTCGTGGGTGCCCTGAAGCCTTCTTCACAACAATTTAACCCCTCTCCTTAAAGTTCTTGATGATACGATAAATGGTTGATTTAGGTGCAATCCTACTGGCAGCAATATCCTTGCCTGTGAAGCCCTTTTTGTGCAAAGCAATGATGACGGCACGTGTTTCCTTGCAGGTAACCATGATTGACAGAGGAAGAACAATGATTCCAAGCTTCCAGTCTGTTATTCGAACTCAATCAGCATGACAGAGTGATCTCCAGCCTTGTCCTCGTCAACACTCACACCTGTGTTAACGAGAGAATCACTGACATGTCAGCTGGTACTTTTTTGGCAAGGCTAATTGAGACTGGCATGCATAGTATTAATATTAGCCCTCTGATTGCAATGAAGAGCAAGACGTGCCGCTCTGTTCTGGGCCAGCTGCAGCTTAACTAGGTCTTTCTTTGCAGCACTTGATCAAATGACTGGACAATAATCAAGATACAATAAAACTAGAGCCTGCAGGACTTGGAGTGTGGTGTCAAAAAAAAACAGTATATCACTACTACGGACAGACCTCTCCCCATCTTCACAACTATTGAATCTATATGTTTTGACCATGACAGTTTACAATCTAAGGTAAGACTAAGTAATTGTGTCATCAACTTGTTCAAGAGCTACACCATTCATTTCCAGATTCAGCTGAGGTCTAGAACCTAGGGAATTATTTGTACCAATGCTCTGGCCATCCATTCCAAAACAGACTGCAACTCTTTGTTCAGGGTTTCAGTGACTTAAATAGCTGCCATTGCTGATGCATATATGGTTGAATCATCAGCATACATGGACACACATGCTTTGTTTAACCTCTTGGCGTTCCCCTAGGATAGGGGGCGCTAAAGCGATTTTTGTGCCCATTTTAAACGGCCTCCTACTCAAACTCAGAAGCTAGGATATGCATATAATTAATACTTGTGGATAGAAAACACCCTAACGTTTCTAAAACTGTTTGAATGGTTTCTGTGAGTATAATAGAACTCATATGGCAGTCAAAACCCCGAGACCGATCGTAACAGGATGTGGAATTCTGAATTGTGGACTCAACTTCACATCTTTGCCTATTAATCACACCGTGAGCTATGGTTCATTGAGCACTTCCTATTGCTTCCACTAGATGTCCCCAGTCGTTATAAAGTGGTTTGAGTCTCCTACTGTTAAAACTGAATGAATGAGATGCTGTTGAAATTGGTCACATGAGGAGGGCCATCACCATTATGACGCCGGCGGCCCTGTCTACCCTCCCCTTTCGAAACGTTTTGAAAGACAATGCAATCGTCCCCCTCGAATCTTATTGTCTCTCTTGTTGAAACAGGCCCTGAAGATTTATGTTATACAAAGTTTGACATGTTTGAACGAACCTAAATGGAAAAAAAATGTTTTTTCTCGAAATAGCTGTCCCGTGGCCGATGGAAGTTTTGGAGCAGACTTCAGACGCGCTAACAAGAACAAGCTCTTGGAACATAAAGGAGTAATTTTTTCGAACGAAAATACATTTGTTGTGGACCTGGGATTCCTGGAAGTGCTTTCTGATGAAGACAACCAAAGGTAAGGGATTGTTGACAATAGTATACAAGACTAGATGTGATATGCAATTGTTCCAAGATGGTGCAGACATACATTTACTAGGTAATTTTCTGAGTATCGCATCCCCTTTTATCGCAAAGTGTGATTACCCAGT
The DNA here is from genome assembly GCF_965601325.2 of Salmo salar. Taxonomy (NCBI): domain Eukaryota; kingdom Metazoa; phylum Chordata; class Actinopteri; order Salmoniformes; family Salmonidae; genus Salmo; species Salmo salar. The sequence continues at coordinate 56,547,834 of NC_138302.1, forward strand.
AAAGTTATTTTTAAATCTGGTATTACAGGTGCTTTCAAGAGATATTCATCTATAAATCTTAGAATGACAATATTACATTTTTAAAATGTTTTCGAATAGTAATTTAGTAAATTGTAGCACTGTTTCACTGGATGCATTTGAGGGAAAATAGTCAACGTTACGCACCGATGTAAAATGCTGTTTTTATATATAAATATGAACTTTATCGAACAAAAGAATGCATGTATTGTGTAACATGATGTCCTAGGTGTGTCATCTGATGAAGATTGTCAAAGGTTAGTGCTGCATTTAGCTGTTTTTTGGTTATTTGTGATGCATGTGGTTGGTCGGAAAATGGCTGTGGCTACTTTTACGATATACTCCTCTAACATAATCTAATGTTTTGCTTTTGCTGTAAAGCCTTTTTGAGATCGGACAACGTGGTTCGATTCAGGAGAGGTGTATCTATAAAACGATATAATTTGACATAAAAAAAAAAGAAAGTAATTATACAATTTTGTTATGCTAATGGCGATATGATTTTTCGCTGGATGTCTGTCCCGAGGCCGCACAGGGGTTAATGCCAGTGGCAGGTCATTGGTAAAAATAGAAAAGAGGGCCTAGGGAGCTGCCCTGTTGTACACCACACTTTACGTTTGACATCAGAGAAGCTTCCATTAAATAAAACCCTCAGATATATTAGATAGATCTGAATCCAAAATATGGCATGGGTTGAAAAGCCATAACACAAGTTCTCAACAACAGGTTTTGGTCAATAATATCAAAGGCTGACTGAAATCTAACAGTATTGCTCCCACAATCTTGTTATTATCAATTTCTTTCAACCAGTCATCAGTAATTTGTATCAGTGCAGTACATGCTGGGTGCCCTTCTCTATAAGCATGCTGAAAGTCTGTAGCATTGTATTTGGTCAAACACAATTATTTCCAACAGTTTGATAAGACCTGACAGAAAGCTGATAGATCCAGTAAAGGCCACTTTCCCACTCTTAGGTAGCGGAATAACTTTAGATTGCATACATATATAGTCAATGGATGTGGTCCTATGGTTCTCAGTTGTTAGAGCATTGACTCTTCAGGATCAAGAGCTCGATTCCCGCGGTGAACACCCGTGTGAAAACGTATGTACGCATGAATGTATGTCACTTTAGATAAAAGCATTTGCTAAATGGCATATACCGTACATTCAGAAAGTATTCAGACGCCTTCTGTTTCCACATTTTGTTATGTTACAGCCTTATTCTAAAGAGAATAATACATTAAAATCTTCAATCTACACACAATACCCCATAATGACAAAGTGAAAAACGCTTTTTAGAATTTTTTTGCAAAATGTATAAAAAAAAAAAAAACAGAAATACCTTATTTACATAAGTATTCAGACCCTTTACTATGAGACTCGCAATTGAGCTCAGGTGCATCCTGTTTCCATTGATCATCCTTGAAATGTTTCTACAACTTGGTGACCACTTGTGGTAAATTCAATTGATTGGAAAGGCGTACACACACACACACACACACAGTCATTATAAGGTCTATACAGTTGACAGTGAATGTCAGAGCAAAAACCAAGCCATGAGGTCAAAAGGAATTGCCGTAGCAGTCCAAGACATAATTGTGTTGAGGCACAGATCTGGGAAAGGGTACCAACAATTTCTGCAGCATTGAAGGTCCCCAAGAACACAGTTGCATCCATCATTCTTAAATGGAAAAAGGTTTTAGAGAAGGACAACCATCTTTGCAGCACTCCAACAATCAGGCCTTTATGATAGTGGCCAGACGGAAGCCACTCCTCAGTAAGTCACATGACTGCCCGCTTGGAGTTTGTCAAAAGGTACTTAAAGGACTCTCAGACCATGAGAAACAAGATTCTCTGGTCTGATGAAACCTAGATTGAACTCTTTGGCTTGAATGCCAAGCGTCACATCTGGAGGAAACCTGGCACCATCCCTATGGTGAAGCATGGTGGTGGCAGCATCATGCTGTGGGGATGTTTTTCAGCTGCAGGGACTGGGAGACTAGCTAGGATCAAGTAAAAGATGAACGCAGCAAAGTACAGAGAAATCCTGCTCCAGAGCGCTCAGGACCTCAGACTAGGGTGAAGGTTCACATTCCAACTGGACAACGACTCTAAGCACACAGCCAAGACAATGCCGGAGTGGCTTCGGGACAAGTCTCTGAATGTTCTTGAGTGGTCCAGCCAGAGCCCGGACTTGAACCCGATCAAACATCTCTGGAAAGACCTGAAAATAGCTGTGCAGCGACGCTCTCCATACAACCTTACAGAGCTTGATAGGATCTGCAGAGAAGAATGGGAGAAAATCCCCAAACACAGGTGTGCCAAGCTTGTAGAATCATACCCAAGAAGACTTGAGGCTGTAATCGCTGCCAAAAGGTTCTTCAACAAAGTACTGAGTAAAGGGTCTGAAAACTTATGTAAATGTTGTACATTTGCAAACATGTCTGAAAACCTTTGTCATTATGGGGTATTGTGTAGATTGATGAGGAAAAAAACAATTTCATCCATTTTAGAACAAGGCTGTAACGTTACAAAAAGTGTAATGAGTCAAGCGGTCTGAATAATGTACGTACAGGAAACTAGGCATATGTCACACGTCACTACTTCACAGGAGCGACATTTGAACGTAAGCATAAATGTTTTATCAAAATGCGTTTTTTGGAACATGTAAACTTTCATGTGCCTTAATAATATAGCTCATATTCCATCCATAAACACAAATAAAATGGTTAAATTACGAGCCTAGTTTGTTTAGCCACGGAAAAAGACAGGTTGGCTGATTGGCTGAGATAATGGATGGGCTGGACATGCCGCGAGATGAGTTTAGATTGGTCTGCCATGTAACATGCTCCATAACGTGTTCAGTATGTGTTGACAGTCCTTTCTACCGCGCTGTTTTTGAAAAATAAAACGTTAACCACTACAAAGGTTTTGCTACTTTTCTCAACATTGATGCCCTGAAATTAGCAGGCGCTATCGACAGATCAGTTAGAAAAAGAGATGGGTTACTTTTTGCACGCACCACGGTCAGTGTTAACCAGAGTGACTTGACACAAACAAGATGTAGGTACAAACAAAGCAGAGTTAGATGGTTCCAGTTTGCCATGAAGCGTTCATCCATGTATAAAATCTTCTTTACACTCTCTTTGGATAATTCATTCCAATCATTTTAAAGTTAACAGCAGGTATTTTGCATGTAAGTTTAAGTATTTTGATATCTTCACAATCTACAAAACAGCCGTAAGAGTCTAGCTCCCTTTTCAGAAATAGGTTTCAAATTTTGCCAGAAAGTCATTTTTATTGCAAGTTAAAGCGTCCTGTTAGTTAGCTAGCAAATGTTACGTTTATGATCTGTGTGGTAATATTATTTGAATCAGAAAACCATTTGCATACTAGTTATAGACTAATGTTAGCGAGCTAACATTGAAGCTAGTCTGTCAGATTTAGCTACCTGCAGATTCGTACTACAGCTATGACAATGTTGGTATTGGTGGTAGGAGTTGGCTATGCCGGTTTATTGTTGCGCTAGCTAATAAGCTACATGTCTAAACAAATGACTCCACTTTGGCCGGATTATTACATGACCCATGAAATTAGCCAGGTGTGTCTAGGGGAGATTACAGTCATCTATTATATTTCATGAACATGTGTCTAGACAATAGTGACCCATCCACTTAGCTAGATGTGGCTGGGGGTTGGTTATAGCATTTCTTTCACATGACCCATTAATTTAGACAAGTGTGTCAGTTAAGCGTCATCTAATAAGGATCAAATATTTATAATATATGCAAGTAACCACTTCAACGTACCATTTACACCTTCTCTACATTGTGCATGTGACACATAAATGTATATTTTATTTGATATAGCGTGTGTTTACCACATGTGAATCCTTAAAGAGATGGGTGGGGCTTAAGAGGGTGTGAACGACGCTGAATGGTGTAGACAAAGAAGAGCTCGAGTAGGTGTACCAAAACATTCAAGGGCCATTTTCTCAAAAGTGGGAATACAAGTTTATCAACTTTCAAAGCAGAATTACTTTCCCATTGTTCCTCAACTGCAGTGTATGATAGACAATTGTCTAGCTCAGAGTCTTTAGTTGTTGTTTTTTTTTACATTGGATGAAAGTATTTCAAATTTTGCTACATAAGACTGAATCAAGACAAAATCAGGGGCATTAACATACTGCTATAACAGTGGCGCAGTGGTCTAAGGCACTGCATCTCAGTGCAAGAGGCATAACTACAGACCGTTGCTCTATCCCGGGCTGTATCACAACTGGCCGTGATCGGGAGTCCCATAGGGCGGCACATAATTGGCCAAGCATCGTCCGGGTTAGGGGAGGGTTTGGCCGGGTTAGGCCGTCATTTTTAAAGTAAAAATGTGTTCTTAACTGACTTGCCTAGTTAAATAAAAGGTTCAATAAATAAACAGCCTCCACTCTTCTGGGAAGGCTTTCCACGAGATGTTGGAACATTGCTGCGGGGACTTGCTTCCATTCAAGCCACAAGAGCATTATTGAGGTCGGGCACTGATGTTGGGTGATTAGACCTGGCTCGCAGTTGCCATTACAAATAATCCAAAAAGTGTTCGATGGGGATTGAAGTCAGGGCTCTGTGCAGGCCAGTCAAGTTCTCCATCACCGATATTGACAAACCATTTCTGTATAGACCTTGCTTTATGCACAGTGGCATTGTCATGCTGAATTAGGAAAGGGTCTTCCAACTTTGAGGCAACAGTTTGGGGAAAAACAGAATCGTCTAGAATGTCATTGTATGCTGTAGTGATAAGATCTCTCTTCAATGGAACTAAGGGGCCTAGTCCGAACCATAAAAAACAGCCCCACATCATTATTCCTCCTCCATCAAACTTTACAGTTGGCACTATGCAATGCTGAAGGCAGTGTTCTCCTGGCATCCGCCAAACCTAGATTCGTCCTTTGGACTGCCAGATGGTGAAGCGTGATTAATCACTACAGAAAACGTGTTTCCACTGCTCCAGAGTCCAATGGCAGCAAGCTTTACAGCACTCCAGCCAACGCTTAGCATTGTGCATAGTGATCTTAGGCTTGTGTGCGGCTGCTTGGCCGTGAAAACCCATTTCATGAAGCTCCAACAAACTGTTATTGTGCTGACGATGCTTCCAGATACAGTTTGGAACTCAGTAGTGAGTGTTGCAACCGAGGGCAGATGATTATTACGGGCTATGCGCTTCAGCAGTCGGTGGTCCTGTTCTGTGAGCTTTAGTGGCCTACCACTTTGACGAACTGACTTGTTGGGAAGGTGGCATCCTATGACGAGCTCTTTAGTAAGGCCATTCTACTGCCAATGGCTGTCTATGGAGAATACATGGCTGTGTGCACTCTTTTATACACCTGTCAGCAACGGGTGTGGCTGAAATAGTCGAATTCACCAATTTGAAGAGGTATCCAAATACTTTTGGTTTGTTTGTTACATACAGTACCAGTCAAAAGTTTGGACACACCTACTCATTCAAGGGTTTTTCTTCATTTTTACTATTTTGTAAATTGTAGAATAATAGTGAAGACATCAAAACTATGAATTAACACATATGGAATCAAGTAGTAACCAAAAGTGTTAAACAATACATATTTTAGATTCTTCAAAGTAGCCACCCTTTGCCTTGATGACAGGTTTTCACACTCTTGGCATTCTCTCAACCAGCTTCATTAGGAATGCTTTTTCAAGAGTCTTGAAGGAGTTCCCACATATTCCGAGCACTTGTTGGCTGCTTTTCCTTCACTCTGCGGTCCAACTCATCCCAAACCATCTCAATTGGGTCGGGTGATTGTGGAGGTCAGGTCATCTGATTCAGCACTCCATCCCTCTCCTTCTTGGTCAATTAGACCTTACACAGCCTGGAGGTGTGTTGGGTCATTGTCCTGTTGAAAAACAAATTATAGTCCCACTAAGCGCAAACCAGAAGGGATGGCGTATCGCTGCAGAATGCTGTGGTAGTCATGGGGGTTAAGTGTGCCTTGAATTCAAAATAAATCAATCACAGACCGTGTCACCAGGAAAGCACCCCCACACCTCCTCCTCCATGCGTCACGGTGGGAACCACACATGCAGAGATCATCCATTCACCTACTCCGCATCTCACAAAGACACAGCGGTTGTAACCAAAAATCTCACATTTTGATTTCCACGGTCTAATGTCCATTGCTCGTTTTTCTTGGCCTAAGCAAGTCATGTAGTCTCGTATGAACAGTTGATGTTGAGATGTGTCTGTTACTTGAACTCTGTGAAACATTTATTTGGGCTGCAATTTCTGAGGCTTGTAACTCTAATGAACGTATCCTCTGCAGCAGAGGTAACTCTGGCTCTTCCTTTCCTGTGGCAGTCCTCATGAGAGCCAGTTTCATCATAGCGCTTGATGGTTTTTGCGACTGCACTTAAAGAAACTTTCAAAGTTATTGACATTTTCCGCATTGTCTGACCTTCATGTCTTAAATTGATGGACAGTCGTTTCTCTTTGCTTATTTGAGCTGTTCATACCATAATATGGACTTAATCTTTTACCAAATAGGGCTATCTTCTGTATACCACCACTACCTTGTCACAACAAAACTGAATGACTCCAATGCAATCAGAAGGAAATGAATTACACAAATGTACTTTTAACAAGGCACACCTGTTAGTTGAAATGCATTCCAGGTGACTACCTCATGAAGCTGGTTGAGAGAAGCTGTCATCAAGGCAAAGGGTGGCTACTTTGAAGAATCTTGTTTATCACTTTTTTGCTTACTACATGATTCCATGTGTGTTATTTCATAGTTGTGATGTCTTCACTATTATTCTACAATGTAGAATATTGTAAAATAAAGAAAAACCCTGCAATGAGTAGGTGTGTTCAAACTTGACTGGTACTGTATATACACACACACAAAAGTAATGTCCCTGTAGAGAGCATAGTAACCTGTACTTTTACTTCAGACTGAATGTGTACAATGTCCCAATAGAGACCATAGTATCTGGTCTGCTCTTGTTGGTTGAGGATGATGCAAATGTGTGGCTAATTAAAAAGCTCACATCAAGGGGGACGGCATGGAGGAACAATTAAAAGCTGGCAACTTATGGCGAGGGTATACGTTGAGGGGTGTAGTCACGACTCACTGAACTTTACATGTCCTTTGGGGGCAAAGGGTTTAAACATTTATATTTTTAACAAACATCATTTTTCAAGCTTACCACTACCTCAAACTGTTGAAGGGCAGGGACAAGAACGCAGTCCACAGGCGGAGGTAAGGGAGAGTGGGAGATGAAGAGAGAGAGTGGAGATATAAGGTGAAAAGAGGTAGATATGGGGAGAGAGGTTTAGGGATGAGGGAGAGTCAGAGGGTGAATGAGAAGATATAGGGGAAGAGGGAGAGGAGCTAAAGGGGAATGAGGGTGAGAAAAGAGGTACAGTATACTAGTTGGTGCCAGGGAAGAGGCCTGCATGTCTTCTTTTAAATTGCTGGTGCTCCATCAAAGATGAGCATGCTCCTTCAACAGACATCCCTAGGTTGTGTGTGTACTGTATGCGTTTTCATGTATGTGAGAACAAGTGAAATTGCTGTGAGTGTCCTTGTCACGCACCCATAGCTCCCAGTAAGAGTGGAGATGCACAATTTCTCACATCACTCGTTTCTAAAAGCATCCACAGACTAACAGACTGACAAACTCTAACCTGAACATGCTTGCTTACAGACCACACACACACACACACACACACTATATTCCATATGTGTAATTGTGGTATATTGTGGAAAAAATGTCCTCTTAAATGACAATGACCCCCCCAAAAGCACTCATTCACTCTCTGTAAGCTAACAGAGCTAAATAAAGAAGGGCACTTATGTCATGATGTCCAGAATCTCCACAAACTCTTTCTGCTCTAAGAGCCAAAATGGATGGAGCAGAATGAGCCGAATGGAACCTCTGGGACCAAGGTTAAGGCCATGTCTCCTCTATGACATGAGCATTGTCCACTACAATGCATATCTGCTGGTTGACCCAGCAAAAGAGCTGGTAGTCATAGAGCCCAGTCCAACCAATCAAATCTATCACAGGGCACACACTGGTTTGTAGTTTGCTACACTGTATCTCCCCAGACTATGACCTTGAAAGAGATAACAATGCTTTAATTCACTAACGACGTTGGAACATTAGCCTACTTCTGAATTGGTATTTTTTTTCTGAAATCAATCATATCCATTTACTCCCTCATAGAATTCTCTGAAATATCTTTGCCAAGTCTGCCATGCATGAAAAGACCTTTGTCAATTCATATTTCCTCAATTCCTTGCATCCTCTTTCCTTGCTTCCGTCACAAAACACATTGGACTTTGGACAGTCTCCTCAATACGGTTGAGGCAAGAGGATCCGAGGAATCACGGAAAGACAAATTGAAGTAGGGCCCAGAGTGTTGAACAAAACCACCCTACGGGTGTCAATAGAAGAATACGTTTTTGTTTTTCCAACCAAACCAAGATGGCTGCCTCAGTGACGGTCTGCAGTGGAGGGATAATGCACTGATTGTCCATCATGTGGTCTGTCCATTCCACATTAATTTAGAGTAGCCTAGAGACCAGATATATTTACACTGGAATGAGAGGAAAAACATCTCTCTCTCTCTCTCTCTCTCTCTCTCTCTCTCTCTCTCTCTCTCTCTCATCATCATCATCATCATCATCATGGAATGGGGTTGTTCAATGACAGATTTTAAACAAATACATGTCTATCACTTGATGGTTTCATTTCAGAGACAAAATAATCATGCTATTTTTTTTGCTGCCAAATGCTATATATCAGCCTCACTCTCAGAGAAATAAGTAATACTGCTAGGTCTAAAACCCGACTGGAATTGAGATAAAACTGAGTTATTATACAGGAAGTCTTTCAACTCTGAGTTCACCAGGTTTCACAAAACTTTTTCCAGTGCAGACAGTTTAGATATGGGACGATAGTTATCCAACCGTGACAGATCTCCACCCTTATGTAAAGGGATGGTGTAGGCTGCTTTCCAGACTTTTGGAATCATATTACTTGCCAATGAAAGATTGAATTTATGTGTGAGAGGGTCAGTAGTGATCTTTTTTAAGTTCCTTTAGTCCGGGCTGACCGCTTTCTTAATATCAAAAGATTTGAGTGCCTTTACAACTTCTGAAAGCGCAAACTCGGTCAAATGAAATAGATGAACCGTAGGTCGGCTTGCGACAGTTTCATGCACAGCCTCATTCGAGATGTTAGGATGGAGTTCATTATTAAATAAAATGCCCAGCCTTAGCAAATTGCTCATTAAACATGTCAAACGGTTTATTCTTGTCAGTCATGTCCATTGAATTTGAGGTCAACTTCAGCGGAAGACCAGAGGAGTTCGTGTTAGCATTTATGGATTTAATGGTTTTCCATAATTTCGTCGGGTTACTAAGGTTTGCCTTGATAGATTCGTTCTAGAAGCTACATTTGCATTTCCGTATTAACAAGCTACACTTATTTCTCAGTGCCCTGAATAATTCCATTCAGCATGGGAGTTGTCCTTTCTGGCTTTGGCCCATTGTGCATTTCATTTATGGATCAAATCAGATAATTCCCTGTACTTTTTAAGAGGGGCGTGTTGATCACAGATTGTAGAAAAACATGGAATGAAAATAGGAGAACCATTCCTCGATGTCAGTAATATACGCAATCCTATCCCAGTTGCACACGGAAATTTCATGCAGGAAAGCCTGCTCACAGAATTGTTTAAAATTATGTTTGACTATGAACCGAGGGGGCACTTTAGGGATTGTAGTGTCTCTAATGCAAGCAACTTCACAACTATCACTTAAATCATTAGCTACGGAAAATATCAACAGCCTAGTACTTGCGGATTGTTACTTAGAATAACATCAGTAAGTGTTGACGTGGAGATGTATTTTGGGTTGGGTCTTGTGACTGCATTTATCAATTGAGTAAAATTCAGTGGTTTGCACAGTCCTCTTATGGCCTCGAGAGTTTGGAGAGTCCCAGACTTAGTTTAAAATCGCCCATGAGCACCATTTAATTTTTTCCTCAACCACGCAGTAGTTCAGCCAGAGAATCCAGGGATTCTACTTTTGCAGATGGTAAAAACTTTGGTTTAGATAAAGACCTTAGCCTGTTAGGGCTAGGGGGCAGCATTTGCACGTCTGGATAAAAAAAATGTACCCGATTTAATCTGGTTACTAATCCTACCCAGTAACTAGAATATGCATATACTTATTATATATGGATAGAAAACACTCTAAAGTTTCTAAAACTGTTTGAATGGTGTCTGTGAGTATAACAGAACTCATTTGGCAGGCAAAACCCTGAGACATTTTCTGACAGGAAGTGGATACCTGATGTGTTGTATTGACTTTAAACCTATCCCATTGAAAAACACAGGGGTTTAGGAATATTTTGGCACTTCCTATTGCTTCCACTAGATGTCACCAGCCTTTACAAAGTGTTTTGAGTCTTCTGGAGGGAGATCTGACCGAACAAGAGCCATGGAACGATGATGTCCCATTAAACACCTGGCGCGCGAGTTCATGTTGGGTACCCTCGTTCCAATACGTTATAAAAGAGTATGCATTCGTCCACCTTGAATATTATTCATGTTCTGGTTAAAAAAGGCCCTAATGATTTATGCTATACAACGTTTGACATGTTTGAACGAACGGAAATATATTTTTTCCCCTCGTTCATGACGAGAAGTCCGGCTGGCTTAGATCATGTGCGAACGAGACGGAGATTTTTGGACATAAATGATGAGCTTTTTTGAACAAAACTACATTCGTTATGGACCTGTGATACCTGGAAGTGACATCTGATGAAGAGAATCAAAGGTAATGGATTATTTACATAGTATTTTCGATTTTAGATCTCCCCAACATGACGTCTAGTCTGTATCGCAACGCGTATTTTTCTGGGCGCAGTGCTCAGATTATTGCAAAGTGTGATTTCCCAGTAAGGTTATTTTTAAATCTGGCAAGTTGATTGCGTTCAAGAGATGTAAATCTATAATTCTTTAAATGACAATAATATTTTACCAATGTTTTCTCATTTTAATTATTTAATTTGTGGTGCTGACTTGACTGCCGGTTATTGGAGGGAAACGATTTCCTCAACATCAATGCCATAGTAAAACGCTGTTTTTGGATATAAATATGAACTTGATAGAACTAAAAATGCATGCATTGTCTAACATAATGTCCTAGGAGTGTCATCTGATGGAGATTGTAAAAGGTTAGTGCATCATTTTAGCTGGTTTTATGGTTTTGGTGACCCTGTCTTTGACTTGACAAAACATTACACACAACTCTTGTAAATGTACTGTCCTAACATACTCTAAATTTATGCTTTCGCCGTAAAACCTTTTTGAAATCGTAAAACGTGGTTAGATTAAGGAGATGTTTATCTTTCAAATGGTGTAAAATAGTTGTATTTTTGAAAAATTTGAATTTTGACATTTATTTGGATTCAAATTTGCCGCTCTTGAAATGCACCTGCTGTTGATGGAGTGCACCACGGGTGGCACGCTAGCGTCCCACCTAGCCCATAGAGGTTAGTTCAATAACCACATGCATGTCTTTAATATACTGGCACTTTTACTGAAACGTTGATTAATGTGCACTGTCCCTGCAAAAATAAAATAAACTCAAATATACTCAGTCACTGACTTAACCATTATAACCATCCAAGCCTATAACAAAACACCTTGATTTGCTGCTTCCGAAAATCTCTCAACACTTAGAAGACTTAAAATATACACAATGCAGAAAATCGCTCCACCATTTCCTGGTTGCTAAAATTCTAATAGTTTGACTAATTTCAGTTTATGTGACAAATCAAGCAAGTATAGTGTAGAAAATGATTGTACCAGCTAAACCACTGTGAAAGATATTCTCCATAACCCAAAATATTGTATTTTTAGCTGTTTGAAGCTGGTGTACAAAACCAAAAGTAAAAAGACAAAAACTAAACTTAAGAACGGGAAGCATAGAAATAACACATAGAACATCTACCACTTCTTAGACTTGCTTTCAATGAGAATGATATCTATAACTCCCATTTCTATGTGAATGGTTCGCACAAAAAGTTACATATTACAGCTTAAAATAATCCAAACTAAAGTACTCTGATGCAACAAACCGTTTTAAACCAGACCAAACCTTGTCGATGAGAAAGTTTAAAAAGCATGTCACAGTAGGAATCAAATGGTAACACAATCAGACCCCTCTGAAAGATAAAAGCTGCTGTACTGTCAGTCAAAGTAGGGTATGGCAGCTTTTCTAGGGTAAGGAGATAGTTATCAAAAACAGAGACAGGCAGCTATAACCCAGATAGGCAGCTATTAAAACCTTAAGTGCCCTAGAAATGTTCAGCTGTAGCCTACAGGTCTAGTTAAGTCAGAAACCAAGTGTGTGCCCTAGTGTTGGTGCCTTAGCTACAGCCCCAGCACGTTCAACAGCCGCTGGAGGAGTGTGCTGACAGGGAATTCCCCCGGTGTGTGGATCTGGTCAATTCACCCAGTCGCCTGTGTCCCACACAGTGAGGCAGCAGCGGGACCTGTAGACCATCAAATCACCGGTGGCGAGTCAACCTGGCAGGCGTATCCTGGGCTAGCAAACCCAGCGCATCTAGACGTTCTGTCACAGGGCAGATACTGACCTCCGGCTTCCACCAATCAGCACTGCAAGGCAGGAGAGGACACCGGTAGATTGGCAGAACACAGGTGAAGAATCTGACTGTCGAGGAGTATCCAAGGCTAGTCAGCCCAGCGCATCTAGACAGTCAGTCACAGCACATATATGTCCTCACAGTTTTCAGGGAAGGCACCACACTGTCACTGTCTCTTCGTGTAGAGACAGCAGACATCACTATGTGGTTTCCTTGTGATTTTAACACTTTGAATACTTTGTTGCGTTCAGTGTTGTTCAATAACAACTCTCGCAGCCTATAACAGTTTTGCAAACAACACGATCAACGGAACTGCCCTGCCACCATCTTGATAGCATTCAGACCCCTTGACTATTTACACATTTTGTTACTTTACAGCCTTATTCTAAAATTGATTAAATAAATAAAAACTCCTCAATCTACACACAATACCCCATAATGACGAACCAATAACAGGTTTTTAGAAATTTGTGAAAATGTATTAAAGATAATTTACATAAACATTCAGACTCTTTGCTATGAGACTCGAAATTGAGGTCAGGTGCATCCTGTTTCCATTGATAATCTTTGATATGTTTCTACAACTTAATTGGAGTCCATCTGTGGTAAATTAAATTGATTGGACATGATTTGGAAAAGGTACACACATCTTTATAAGGTCCCACAGTTGACAGTTCATGTCAGAGCAAAACCCAAGCCATAAGGTCGAAGTAATTGTCCGTAGAGCTCCGAGACAGGATTGTGTCGAGGCACAGATCTAGGGAAGGGTACCTAAAAATGTCTGCAGCATTGGAGGTCCCCACGAACACAGTGACCTCCATCATTCAAAAACGGAAGATGTTTGGAACCACTGACTCTTCCTAGAGCTGGCCGCCCGGACAAACTGAGCAATAGGGGGAGAAGGGCCTTGGTTAGGGAGGTGACCAAGAACATGATGGTCACTCTGACAGTGCTCCAGAGTTTATCTGTGCTGGGAGAACCTCCCAGAAGGGCAACCATCTCTGCAGCACTCCACCAATCATCCCTTTATGGTAGAGCGGCCAGACAGAAGCCACTCTACCATGAAGTAACAGGCACATGACAGCCCGCTTGGAGTTTCCCAAAAGGCACATAAAAGACTCTCAGACCATGAGAAACAAGACTCCATGGTCTGATGAAACCCAGATTGAACTCTTTGACCTGAATGCCAAGCGTCACATCTGGAGGAAACCTGGCACTATCCCTATGGTGAAGCATGGTGGTGGCAGCATCACGCGTGGGGATGTTTTTCAGCAGCTGGGACTGGGAGACTAGTCAGGATCGAGGGAAAGATGAACGGAGCAAAGTACAGAGAGATCCTTGATGAAAACCTTCTCCAGAACACTCAGGACCTCAGATTGGGGCGAAGGTTCCCTTTCCAACAGGACAATGACCCTAAGCTCACAGCCAAGACAACGCAGGAGTGGCTTCGGGACAAGTCTCTGAATGTCCTTCTGCCAGAGCCCGGACTTGAACCCGATTGAACTTCTCTGGAGAGACCTGAAAAATCCAACCTGACAGAGCTTGAGAGGATCTGCAGAGAAGAATGGGAGAAACTCCCCAAATACAGGTGTGCCAAGCTATATATACAGTTGAAGTCAGAAGTTTACATACACCTTAGCCAAATACATTTAAACTCAGTTTTTCACAATTCCTGACATTTAATCCAAGTAACAATTCCCTGTTTAAAGTCAGTTAGGATCACCACTTTATTTTAAGAATGTGAAATGTCAGAATAATAGTAACTATTTAATTCAGCTTATATTTCTTTCATCACATTCCCAGTGGGTCAGAAGTTTACATATACTCAGTATTTGGTAGCATTGCCTTTAATTGTTTCACTTGGGCCAATGTTTTGGGTAGCCTTCCCCAAGCTGCCCACAATAAGTTGGGTGCATTTTGGCCCATTCCTCTTGACAGAGCTGGTGTAACTGAGTCAGGATTCTAGGCCTCCTTGCTCGCACATACTTTTTCAATTCTGCCCACAAATGTTCTATAGGATTGAGGTCAGGGCTTTGTGATGGCCACTCCAATACCTTGACTTTGTTGTCCTTAAGCCATTTTGCCACAACTTTGGAAGTATGCTTGGGGTGATTGTCCATTTGGACGACCCCTTTGCGACCAAGCTTTAACTCCCTGACTGATGTCTTGAGATGTTGCTTCAATATATCCACATAATTTTCCTCCCTCATGATGCCATCTATTTTGTGAAGTGCACCAGTCCCTCCTGCAGCAAAAGCACCCCCACAACATGATGCTGCCACCCCCGTGCTTCACGGTTGGGATTGTGTTCTTCGGCTTGCAAGCCTCCCCCTTTTTCCTGCAAACATAACGATGGTCATTATTGCCAAACAGTTCTATTTTTGTTTCATCAGACCAGAGGACATTTCTCCAAAAAGTACAATCTTTGTCCCCATGTGCAGTTGCAAACTGTAGTCTGGCTTTTTTATGGCGATTTTGGAGCAGTGGCTTCTTCCTTGCTGAGCGGCCTTTCAGGTTATGTCGATATTGTTGGATTCGTTTTACTGTGGATATAGATACTTTTGTACCCGTTTCCTGCAGCATCTTCACAAGGTCCTTTGCCGTTGTTCTGGGATTGATTTGTACTTTTCGCACCAAAGTACTTTCATCTCTAGGTGACAGAACACGTCTCCTTCCTGAGCGGTATGACGGCTGCGTGGTCCCATGGTGTTTATACTTGCGTACTATTTATTGTTTGTACAGATGAACGTGGTACCTTCAGACGTTTGGAAATTGCTCCTAAGGATGAACCAGACATGTGGAGGTCTACAATATTTTTTCTGAGATCTTGGCTGATTCTTTTGATTTTTCCATGATGTCAAGCAAAGAGCCAGTGAGTTTGAAGGTAGGCCTTAAAATACATCCACAGGTACACCTCCAATTGACTCAAATGATGTCAATTAGCCTATCAGAAGCTTCTAAAGCCATGGCATAATTTTCTGGAGTTTTTCAAGCTGTTTAAGGCACGGTCAACTTAGTGTACGTAAACTTCTGACCCACTGGAATTGTGATACAGTGAATAAGTGAAATAATCTGTCTGTAAACAATTGTTGGAAAAATGACTTGTGTCATGCACAAAGTAGATGTCCTAACCGACTTGCCAAAAATATAGTTTGTTAACAAGAAATGTGTGGAGTGGTTGAAAAACAAGTTTTAATGACTCCAACCTAAGTGTATGTAAACTTCAGACTTCAACTGATTAATATGAGGTCGACTGATTAATCGGAATGGCCGATTAATTAGGACCGATTTAAAGTTGTCATAAGAATCGGTAACCAATTGTGGCTGATTACATTGCACTCCACGAGGAGACTGTGTGGCAGGCTGACTACCTGTTACGCGAGTGCAGTAAGAAGCCAAGGTAAGGTGCTAGCTAGCATTAAACTTATCTTATAAAAAACAATCAATCAATCTTAACATAATCAGTAGTTAACTACACATGGTTGATGACATTACTAGTTTATCTAGCTTGTCCTGCGCAGCATATAATCGATGCTGTGCCTGTTAATTTATCATCGAATCACAGCCTACTTCACCAAACGGGTGATGATTTAACAAGCGCATTCGCGAAAAAAGCACTGTCGTTCCACCAATGTGTACCCAACCATAAACATCAACGCCTTTCTTAAAATCTATACACAAGTATATATTTTTAAACCTGCATATTTAGTTAATATTGCCTGCTAACATGAATTTCTTTAAACTAGGGAAATTGTGTCACTTTTCTTGCGTTCCGTGCAAGCAGAGTCATGGTAAATGCAGCAGTTTGGGCCGCCTGGCTCGTTGCGAACTGTGTGAAGACCATTTATTCCTAACAAAGACCGTAATTAATTTGACAGAACTGTACATAATTATGACATTACATTGAAGGTTGAGCAATGTAACAGCAATATTTAGACTTAGGGATGCCACCCATTAGATAAAATACAGAACGGTTCTGTATTTCAATGAAAGAATAAACGTTTTGTTTTCAAAATGATAGTTTCCGGATTTGACCATATTAATGACCTAAGGCTCGTATTTCTGTGTGTTATTATGTTATAATTACAGTTGTATAAAAAAGTTTGGGCATCCCTCTGAGGCTGCATAATAATTTACTCTGTCAGCACAGAAAATGATCACAGTGGCATGCCATTCATTTTCTAATAAAAGCTGAGTACTGGGGTATTGTCCAGACAAAGATTTTTTTGTGTAGCAATATTAAGTTGTATGAAATTAAATCAGATGTGAAAAATAGGCTATGCACAAATTTGGGCACCCTTGTCATTCTGTTGATTTGAATACCTGTAACTACTTAGCTCTGAGTAATTGGAATACACAATTGGTTTTTGAGCTCATTAAGCGTTGAACTTCATAGACAAGTGCATCCAATCATGAGAAAAGGTATTTAAGGTGGCCAATTGCAAGTTGTTGTTCTCTTTGACTCTCCTCTGAAGAGTGGCAACATGGGGGCCTCAAAACAACTCTCAAATGACCTGAAAACAAAGATTGTTCAACATTATGGTTTAGAGGAAGGCTTCAAAAAGCTATCGCAGATGTAAGCTGTCAGTGTCCACTGTGAGGAACATAGTGAGGAAATGGAAGACCACAGGCACAGTTCTTGTTAAGGCCAGAAGTGGCAGGCCAAGTAAAATATCAGAGGCAAAGGTGAAGGATGGTGAGAACGGTCAAAAACGGCCCACAGACCACCTCCAAAGACCTACAACATCATCTTGCTGCAGATGGTGTCACTGTGCATCGTTCAACAATTCAGCGCACTTTGCACAAGGAGAAGCTGTATGGGAGAGTGATGTGTGTGCAGAAAAGGCTTCTTCCGCACACACACGCCACAGAGTCGCTTGAGGTATGCAAACGCACATTTGGACAAGCCAGCTTCATTTTGGAATAAGGTGCTGTGGACTGATGAAACAAAGATTGAGTTATTTGGTCATAACAAGGGACGTTATGCATGGCGGCAAAAGAACACAGCGTTCCAAGAAAAACACTTGCTACCCACAGTAAAATTTGGTGGGGGTTCCATCATGCTGTGGGGCTGTGTGGCCAGTGCCGGTACTGGGAATCTTGTTGAAGTCGAGGGTCGCATAGATTCCACTCAATATCAGCAGATTCTTGGGAATAATGTTGAAGAATCAGTCACAAAGTTGAAGTTACGCCGGGGCTGGATATTTCAACAAGACAACGACCCAAAACACTGCTCAAAATCTACCCGGGCATTTATGCAGAGGAACAAGTACAATGTTCTGGAATGGCCATCCCAGTCCCCAGACCTGAATATCATTGAGAATCTGTGGGATGATTTGAAGCGGGCTGTCCATGCTCGGCAACCATCAAACCTAACTGAACTGGAGATGTTGTGTATGGAGGAATGGTCCAAAATACCTTCATCCAGAATCCAGACACTCATGAGAGGCTATAGGAAGCGTCTAGAGGCTGTTTTAGCAAAAGGAGGCTCTACTAAATATTGATGTGATTTTTCTATTGGGGTGCCCAAATTTATGCACCTGTCTAATTTTGTTTTGATGCATATTGCACATTTTCTGTTAATCCAATAAACCTAATTTCACTACTGAAATACTTCTGTGTCCATCAGTTATTTGATAGATCAAAATGAAATTGCTGATCCAAACACCCAATTATTTATAAATGGAAATCATGGAAATTGTCAGAGGCACCCAAACTTTTTCATACGACTGTAAGTCTATGATTTGATATAGCAGTCTGACTGAGCGGTGGTAGGCAGCAGCAGGCTCGTAAGCATTCATTCAAACAGCACTTTCCTGCATTTGCCAGCAGCCCTTCGCTGTGCTTCAAGCATTGAGCTGTTTATGATGTAACATTGAGATGGAGTAACCGATGTGAAATGGCTAGCTAGTTAGCGGGGTGCACGCTAATAACGTTTCAATCGGTGACGTCACTCACTGAGACCTTGAAGTAGTTGTTCCCCTTGCTCTGCAAGGGCCGCGGCTTTTGTGGAGCGATGGGTTACGATGCTTCGAGGGTGGCTGTTGTCGATGTGTCCCTGGTTCGGCGCAAGGAGAGGGACGGAAGCTATACTGTTACACTTGCAATACTATAGTGCCTATAAGAACATCCAATAGTCAAAGGTATATGAAATACAAATGCTATAGAGAGAAATAGTCCTATAATTCCTATAACTACAACCTAAAACTTCTTACCTGGGAATATTGAAGACTCATGTTCAAAGGAACCACTAGCTTTCATATGTTCTCATGTTCTGAGCAAGGAACTTAAACGTTAGCTTTTTTACATGGCACATATTGCACTTTTACTTTCTTCTCCAACACTTTGTTTTTGCATTATTTAAACCAAATTGAACGTTTCATTATTTATTTGAGGCTAAATTGATTTTATTGATGTATTAAGTTAAAATAAGTGTTCATTCAGTATTGTTGTAAGTGTCACTTTTACAAATTAATAAAATAAATAATGCCGATTAATCGGTATCGGCTTTTTTTGGTCCTCCAATAAACTGGTGTGTGTGTGTGTGTGTGTGTGTGTGTGTGTGTGTGTGTGTGTGTGTGTGTGTGTGTGTGTGTATATATATATATATTATATATAAAATTTACACACACACACGCATTTCTAAAAACCTGTTTTTGCTTTGTCATTATGGGGTATTGTGTGTAGATTGATGAGAGAAAAAATGATTGAATCCATTTTAGAGTAAGGCTGTAACATAAAATGTGGAAAAAGTCAAAGGGTCTGAATACTTTCCGAATGCACTGTATATGTTTCACATCTCTGGAAGGTGGCTAAAACATGCTTCCCCTCAATATGAGATCTGTATGTAAAACATTTAAATTTGACATTTTAGTAATTTAGCAGATGCTCTTATCCAGAGCGACTTACAGTAAGTGCATTCATCTTAAGATAGCTAGGTGAGACAACCACATACTGTATCACAGTGAAATATACAGGATACGAACATTCCATTCCAGCTTAACAATGGATATATAGGTTTTTGCAAAAAAACACATTTTAATTCACATATAGAATCTATGAATAAAACATCCAAGTACAGTAACATTTTGGACACCCATGAAGGTAATCATAAGCTATAACTTCTGATGAAAAAACACGTGAAAAATATAGCGCTTTGGAAATAAACTCATTTATCTATAACATCAGAGACCAAGAACGTCAAACTAAGCCTTGTCTAATCATCATAATATACTCACCAGTACACTCAAAAATACAGGGGTGACCCCATTCTAGTCTTCATCACTCTTAAAAGGCAGTCTAGTGTAATGCTGTAATCCTGCTCTTTTCCTGCCATGGCGCTAGCAGCATAACTGAGCTGATGTGTCATACAACCCCACCCACCGAACAGGGAAATCCTGGGCCAATGAGGCTGGGCCGTTAGCTGGAGGCACAGCGATGAATCACTGCTCTGCCTGTGTCATATAGGCCTACATGCCACTCCATTCTAACCGCCTCCACAAGAGAACTAGGGCGTGTTTACACACATCTAACTAGGCTTATATCCTAAGTAATAATAACGTCCAGTTGTTTCTTTACCTTGCTGGATTGCCGTAAGTTTCTCCCCTTTGCCTAAAATAATGATGTGTCGTGTTCTAATTGTGTGTAAGCCTTGCCTATGTAAGTTGTTATAGAGTCCCCATGCTCGATACCCTGGTCCCCCCCATGCTCGATACCCTGGTCCCCCCCATGCTCGATACCCTGGTCCCCCCCATGCTCGATACCCTGGTCCCCCCCATGCTCGATACCCTGGTCCCCCCCATGCTCGATACCCTGGTCCCCCCCATGCTCGATACCCTGGTCCCCCCCATGCTCGATACCCTGGTCCCCCCCATGCTCGATACCCTGGTCCCCCCCATGCTCGATACCCTGGTCCCCCCCATGCTCGATACCCTGGTCCCCCCCATGCTCGATACCCTGGTCCCCCCCATGCTCGATACCCTAGTCCCCCCCATGCTCGATACCCTGGTTGGATAACTTGAGCAGATCCAATCTCATAAACCTAGGTCGGACAGCAAATCAGCAGGAGCAGAAGCATTGCTTTGTGTTAAAAAAAAAAAAAAGGACAATCAGCGTTTGCCCTCTAGAAGCAAAAAAACAAGCAGGCAGGCCCAGCAGCAGACTGGTTCATCAGTAAACATTAGCGGTAGTGTCTATGGAGCAAACAACACTACACTGAACACACCATAGCAGAGAAGAGCAAATCAGATGAAACTGTACTTATGGCAATGCCGAGTGTGTCCAAGAGTGTGTGTGCGTTTGTATGCACTTTTGTTTGTGTACGCAGGCATGCATGTGTCTGTGTGTGTACGGGCACGTGTGTGTGTAGTGGGTGGAGAAAAGGGAAAAGTGCCTCTCCTCTCTGTGTAGTAGTTCAGGTGAGTGTTAATGGAGGTGGTAAAGTGTTGTTAAGGTGGAGGTTAATGCTCATCTTTCTCTCCTCTCCCGCCTCCACTGATGCACCACAGAGTAATGAACCATAGAGATAAAACGACTGGATCCATCTCTAGGAAATGAACAACCACATTTATCCTGGATCAGGTGATGCACTTAGTGCTACTACATCAGTATTCACATGTTCCCAAATGGCACCCTATCCCCTATATAGTGCAATACTTTTGACCAGAGCCATATGGGCCCTGGTCAAATGTAGTGTACTACAGTATATAGGGAATAGGGTGGCATTTGGGATAAACACATTGTATTTGGTAGATAACTAGCCAGCCATATCAAATAAGGAAGTGTCTTGCTAGCTACAGTAATGTGTATGGATGCAGTACAGACTGATAAAAATATACATTTGTAACATGCACTGGGCTGAGGTGAGATGAGAGTGACGTCATTGTCAGAGAAGCCCCCAGTGGATAGAACACTTACTCACGCAGCCAAAGGACTGAAGTAGAACTGTATCGGCAAGGGAAACCGAATCCTAGACAAGTCATTTGAGCCGAGCGGCCCCTTCATGTCTAGTGGAATAAAGAAAGTGAATCCACGCACTAAATAGCAGCATTATGACAACAGTAATATGAGATGCCAGGCTTCTGAGGCCCATTTGCTTACAAAACAACCAGCAGAAAACCCATCTTGTTTTCCACTGAAATGAACCAGCTTTTCGTTTTGCGTTTGAGCGGCTTTTTTTCCCCCTCCATCCACCCGTCCGTCCACTGAAAACATAATTATGCTTCCTTCATTAAAAATAGTAATTTATTGTGCGGAGAACGGCGCTACAGCTGTCAATTGATTACTAAATGGAATAGAGCAATGATCTATGAAGTCATTAGGGCTACAGTGTGGAACTAATTCCAATCCTGGAATGAACCGCAGAACCAAGGAGGGGCACTTGCGAGCAAGCGAGAGAGAGGGAAGTGGAGCAAAAGAGAGAGAAGGGAGAGAGAGAGGTCAAGAAAGAGGAGAGAGAGGAGGCGGGAGGGAGAGAGAGAGGGAGGGAAGTAGAGTGAGAGCAGTGGCCATTTTCTACTCTCAACCCATAGTTGATCAGCTGTCAGATATCATGTGATTAATCTACTCTGAGTGATTCCAATCGTGTATGTACATGTGTAAATGTTCTGATGATAATCAGAGTGCAAGTTGTTGATGACTAAAGATTATCTCCATGTTTCTAAAGCCAGCCCGGGGATGGTTTGAAGGCCTAGTTAGTAAACGGTGTCGAACTCATTAGCAGTAGGCCCATAGCCACACCTGCGCTAATGGATAGCATGTGCAGGAGGGAGTAGTTAAGGGAATACTTAATGCTGGGGACTGGGGAGTGGCTGTACAGTGAAATAGATACTGTATTGGGTTAGCAGGTCATTGAACTTCCGCATACTGGCCTATATTATACATATATTATATTCTTCAGCCTGTATTTTCAAAACGTTGGGTAGGAAACAGCAACGATAAAAACGTCCTACACACAGCATCACTTAACCTCCATAATTAACCCTTCACTCTCTGCTGCGCACACCGATTTAAAAATCCGTCATGTCAGAGCAGTTTAGCCCTGGGACTCTATTCACGGATTACATGTTGTCACAATATTGTTTTGAATGTTCGTATTGTACTGTTGCCCAGCTGAACCTTCTACTCAACGCATCATCAATTAGCGCTGATGAAGATTTAATCAAAAGTGCATTAGTGGCTTGTAATAGAATACCATTCAAAAGGAGGCAAATCATTTGTAGGAAAACCTTTTGTCATCATTTTGATGTTGCCAGATTTACTTTAGATGCAGCATAACATTAGCTAAAATTCAGGGAAGGTCACCTGATTTTAGCTAGCTAACTTGAGGCATTGCTAGCAATTGTTGACAAACTTTGTTAGCTAATGACAACATTGCCATCTGTCTAAAGTACATTTGACGACATGATAATCCTGGCAAAGTTGTTTCCAACTATACATTTGACTACTTTCGCAATGTCATCGTATTTCCAGGCACTATTGTGTAATTTAGACTAAACAGTATTTAGCCTCCGTCCAGGATGACTGGGCGCTTATCATCACTTTTGGGCACCACTACTGCGCCACCGGTAGAGGGTGACTTGAGTAAATGTTCATAACAATGGCATGATGCGACCAACAATGGCATGACATAATGGTATGACGTGACCGAGTGACAGAGGTGCAACCTATGAATTGGGATCAGATATATGATGACATCATCATTATAACATTCAGTAGGGCTAATGGGGTGATACAGTGATGTGTGTGTGTATATAATGTCTCTTACCCTCGATGGGCGATGTCTTGAGCCTGCGGCAGACCCCCTGCACGTCTCCGTAGGAGTCGGCTATCTTGGTGACGGCCTCTCCGCTCCTCAGCTCCATCAGCTCTCGGAGGTCCATCACCGTGATGCCAAAGTCACCCTCCTGGTTGCCATCGGCGACAACAGAGTTCCCCGGAGGGTGGTCCGCCGTGTTGTTGGCCATTTTGTCGTCGTTTGATTGTTTCTCTCTCTTTACTCGCCGACTGTCTCTCACTGCCTCTACTGTCTCTCTAAGATCACTGTGCGTGACAATTGTAAACTAAGAACTGGCTAGTAGTGCGAAAATAGTTAAATAGTAAAACAAGGAAGTCCAAGTCACCTAAGGGCTTCAACACCTAAGTCCTTACTTTGTGCCGACAGGAAATGTGGGTATTGTAGTAGTATTGAGTGGTGGTCTCTCTGCCAGGTGTAGGAGATGAACATCAGTGGACGAGCGTCTGGACCCCGAAGTGCATATTAGTTACCAAGGAAACAGTGGAGTCATGATCCGTTGACCACTTCTTCTGTTCCACAAAACTGCAGGAGAAAGAGACAAGAAAAAGGTTTTAAAACATTGAAAAAGTCCAAATGAATATAATCCACAGGAATAGCTTAATTGTCAATTGTAATTTAAGGAACTCAGTCAGGTTTTAAAACCTACTCTTGAAAGTTGCAATTGCATCATCAGTTCCTCTTGCCATGTTAGTCATTGCATACCTTAGAGAGCGATGTATAACTTGTCTGAAAATGTCCAGATCAACCAGCCCATGTCAGCTAACGTTTTTATACCAAGTTTGTTTTTAGCCCATTGTCATTTTTTTTTTGTCACGCAAATACTACATGTATACACATTCGACATTGCAAAATGTACAGAATTGCAAGAAAATTGCAAGAGTGGAGGAACTGAGATAAGAATAGAAAATGCCAAAGCTGCAGAGATTCTCAAACGCAGAGAGCATGTGATTCTCTGAATGGGAAAGACAGCCATGCTTTGCATTGAGGTTGAACAATTCCTAAGGACAGGCCATACAGTAGGAAACATATTTAGGATAATCTGACTCTCACTTGACACACACAGCCCCTTTGTTTGTATAAGATTAGCGGTCTCGCAGTAGATCCAACTGCTTGTCCCAAAACGACTGCGTTTCACATAGAATCCTAATTCCCCTATATGAAGGCAAAGGAGAAAGATGCCATGGGAATCACCATAGTGACCTGGTTCTATGACACCAGTGGTATAGAGTAGTTATCAGTGGTGTGTAGCTGTAGAGAGGAGCTATAATAGATTGTTAATATCTCCCATACAATACAAAAGTCTAATACAACAGGCTTTAATACAGCACTGTGTGTTGGAACGGACCGGAAGGAAGAGGACATTATGCTAATGTGAGATAACGCTCTGGACCTCTCCTCTGGGCCGGTGTGTGTTTTAGTGTGCGTTTCAGAGTGTGTGATTGTCTGCGCGCGCGTGTGTGTGTCCCACTCTTCTGGGCTCTCCATGACATGCTAAACACCCCAAATGGAGGTCTGCCTTTGATGTGTGCTTATGTGATAAGAACTGATGTGCTGGAGTGTGACTCTCCGGATTTCCATTCTCTGTCTCACAGGCCAGAAATACACTCACGCACGCACATCCACACCAGGGTTTCCATTAGCCGGCAATAGCCGACTTTTGGCCGATAAAAATTATGAAAAGCCGATAAATAAAAATCGTCAGGCTGCCTCTCATACACCCCGATTGCCTTACGTACATGCACCTGATGCTCGGGAGAGGGAGAGCGAGAGACAAGCCTTGGCCTAAGCTACTGTTGATTGCGAAGACGGAGGGCCTTTTTCATTTAAGTAAAACGAACTTTAGAGGGGAAAAAGTATGCCTATAGTGAAAACGGACGGGGGCTATTTATAATCATTTGTTTTATCATTATTATTATTGTAGGCCTATATCATTGTTATTGTGGGCCTATTTATTCATCTAAACCAGTTGTTTAATATGCAAAGTGTTTCGTTTCATTCGGTTTTCTCAATTTTCTGTCTTTTTAATTGTGTACTCCGTATTTAGTTTACGATAGGTTAAGTAGACCTGCCTATTGCTGTCATTTGTTTGATACGGTAGACACTAGACTTTGTTGGTAATTGCTGCAATATAGCCTGTTCAAAACATATGTGAAGATTTAAACCAGTTCACAAGTGTTTTATTTAATTCGGTTGGGCCATTTTCTTTGGCCAAATTAAGTTCCAACTATAATATTGTGTTTGCCAAAATATAATATCCTGCTCTTATTTTGCCTATAAACAATGACTTGACTTACTTTTGAAATTACCCAAATAAAGTTTAGAAACTTTTGAGAAGGTTTGGGTGTTGTGTGGCAGTGCGCACCAACTGACTCCGAAAGTTGAACTTGAGGTGAGGAAGAATGTTTCAGGCCTACAAGAGTAACTCCTATAATCTAACAACATAATGCTTATCTTTAATTATGATAGAAAATGAACTAATTTGTCTCCTTGTGTATATATCATAGCAGACGCAGTAGCCTATCTGAAAGGCATGTCGGTGCAGCATTCCACCGGCATCTCTCCATCTCTAGGTCTAACCTTTTTCTTCATTTAGATCTTTATTTAGATATTAACATCGTACAGTGGATGCCTATGCCTATAGACATATGCATGCAATGCCCTGGTGCGTTTAGCGCTCACATCTCCAACAGCTGAATAATTATTGTTTTAGGAAAGTAAAAACTACACAAGTTTTAGTGTTTAAGAAATTTGTAATTAAGGTTGTTTTTAAGGACACGTAAATGTGGCTCATTTGGCCAACATGGCTCGTTTATTGATGGTGCTGGCTGCTTGGGTGGACGCCCTAATGGGTTACACACCCCAATACATATGGATGACCGGGTCATTTTCTCAAAATGTCAGGTAAATGTAAATATTCCCAGTCACTTGTCCAGTGCCAAATTTTCATAACAAAAACCCTGATCCACACACACACACACTAATTAGCCTAGGAGCGGTTATTTTATATATGGGCAAGTGGTGTATGTGAGGTGGTTTGCTTGTGAGAGCCTGCAGGAAGGCTTTAACCTAGATTGGGTTAATATGCTCTTCTTTATACTCTGATATCTTCCCTGGAATTTGATATAAATATAAAACAAAGAGCATCTCACTAATTTAACCTCAGGCCTTTCACTGAAGCAGTTAGACAAAACAACCATCATGGCCATGTACTGCTCCCCAACCCCCATCTACAGTTGAAGTCGGAAGGTTACATACACTTAGGTTGGAGTCATTAGAACTTGTTTTTCAACCACTCAACAAATGTCTTATTAGCAAACTATAGTTTTGGCAAGTCGGTTAGGACATCTACTTTGTGCATGACACAAGTCATTTTTCCAACAATTGTTTACAGACAGATTATTTCACTGTATCACAATTCCAGTGGGTCAGAAGTTTACATACACTAAGTTGACTGTGCCTTTAAACAGCTTGGAAAATTCCAGAAAATGTCATGGCTTTAGAAGCTTCTGATAGGCTAATTGACATCATTTGAGTCAATTGGAGGTGTACCTGTGGATGTATTTCAAGGCCTACCTTCAAACTCAGTGCCTCATTGCTTGGCATCATGGGAAAAATCTAAAGAAATCAGCCAAGATCTCAGAAATAATATTGTAGACCACAAGTCTGGTTCATCCTTGGGAGCAATTTCCAAACACCTGAAGGTACCACGTTCATAAGTACAAACAACAGTACGCAAGTATAAACACCAAGGGACTACGCAGCCGTCATACCGCTCAAGAAGGAGACACCTTCTGTCGCCTCGTGATGAACGTACTTTGGTGCGAAAGGTGCAAATCAATCCCAGAACAACAGCAAAGGACCTTGTGAAGAGAAGATGCTGGAGGAAACCGGTACAAAAATGTATATATCCATAGTAGAGGTCGGCCGATTATGATTTTTCACCGCCGATACCGATTATTGAGAGAGAGAAGAGAGAGAAGAGAGAGAAGAGAGACAAGAGGAGAAAGAGAGAGAGAGAGAAGAGGAGAGAGAGAGAGAGAGAGAGAGAGAGAGAGAGAGAGAGAGAGAATGACAATTACAACAATACTGAATGAACACTTATTTTAACTTAATATAATACATCAATAAAATCAATTTAGTCTCAAGTAAATAATGAAACATGTTCAATTTGGTTTAAATAATCCAAAAACAAAGTGTTGGAGAAGAGAGTAAAAGTGCAATATGTGCCATGTAAAAAAGCTAACGTTTAAGTTCCTTGCTCAGAACATATGAAAGCTGGTGGTTCCTTTTAACATGAGTCTTCAATATTCTCAGGTAAGAAGTTTTAGGTTGTAGTTATTATAGGACTATTTCTCTCTATACCATTTTTATTTCATATACCTTTGACTATTGGATGTTCTAATAGGTACTTAGTATTGCCAGCCTAATCTCGGGAGTTGATAGGCTTGAAGTCATAAACAGCGCAATGTTTGAAGCACAGCGAAGAGCTGCTGGCAAATGCAGGAAAGTGCTGTTTGAATGAATGCTTACGAGCATGCTGCTGCCTACCACCGCTCAGTCAGACTGCTATATCAAATCATAGACTTAATCAAATCATAGACTTAATTATAATATAATAACACATAAATACGAGCCTTAGGTCATTAATATGGTCAAATCCGGAAACTATCATTTCGAAAACAAACTTTTATTGTTACCGTTCCGTATTTTATCTAACGGGTGGCATCCCTAAGTCTAAATATTGCTGTTACATTGCACAACCTTCAATGTTAAGTCATAATTATGTATAATTATGTCAAATTAATTACGGTCTTTGTTAGGAATAAATAGTCTTCACACAGTTCGCAATGAGCCAGGTGGCCCAAATGCATATCAAATGAGATTTTGTTTTACTACAGTGTAAAAACAATTTAAACTGAGCCATGTTGGTTTAAAAAGCTGACTCTTCCAAATGAAAAATGTATCAGAACGCAAGAGAAGTGACACAATTTCCCTAGTTTAAAGAAATTCATGTTAGCAGGCAATATTAACTAAATATGCAGGTTTAAAAATATATACTTGTGTATTGATTTTAAGGCATTGATGTTTATGGTTAGGTACACATTGGTGCAACGACAGTGCTTTTTTCGCGCATGTGCTTCTTAAATCACCTGTTTGGCGAAGTAGGCTGTGATTCAATGATAAATTAACAGGCACGGCATCGATTATATGCAGCGCAGGACAAGCTAGATAAACTAGCAATATCATCAACCATGTGTAGTTAACTAGTTATTATGTTAAGATTGATAGTTTTTTATAAGATATGTTTAATGCTAGCTAGCACCTTACCTTGGCTTCTTACTGCACTCGCGTAACAGGTAGTCAGCCTGCCACACAGTCTCCTCGTGGAGTGCAATGTAATAAGCCATAATCGGTGTCCAAAAATGCAGATTGCCGATTGTTATAAAAACCTGAAATCGTCCATTCCGATTAAAATCGGTCAACCTCTAAGCCATAGTAAAATGAGTCCTATATCGTCATAACCTGAAGGGCCACTCATAAACGAAGATCATACTTTTTGGAGAAATGTCTTCTGGTCTGATGAAACAAAAATGTAACTCTTTGGCCATAATGACCATCGTTATGTTTGGAGGAAAAAGGGGGAGACTTGCAAGCCGAACAACACCATCGCAACCGTGAAGCACAGGGGTGGCAGCATCATGTTGTGGGGGTGCTTTGCTGCAGGAGGGACTGGTGCACTTCACAAAATAGATGGCATCATGAGGCAGGAAAATTATGTGGATATTTTGAAGCAACATCTCAAGACATCAGTCAGGGCGTTAAAGCTTGGTCACAAATGGGTCTTCCAAATGGACAATGACCCCAAGCATACTTCCAATGTTGTGGCAAAATGGCTTAAGGACAACAAAGTCAAGGTATTGAAGTGGCCATCACAAAGCCCTGACCTAAATCCTATAGAAGATTTGTGGGCAGAACTGAAAAAGCATGTTCAAGCAAGGAGGCCTAGAATCTTGACTCAGTTACACCAGCTCTGTCAGGAGGAATGGGCCAAAATTCACCTAACTTATTGTGGAAGTTTGTGGAAGGCTACCCAAAACGTTTGACCCAAGTTAAACAATTTAAAAACAATGCTACCAAATATTAATTGAGTGTATGTAAACTTCTGACCCACTGGGAATGTGATGAAAGAAAATAAAAGCTGAAATAAATCAATCACTCTCTCTACTATTATTCTGACATTTCACATTTTTAAAATAAAGTGGTGATCCTAACTGACCTAAGACATGGCATTTTTACTAGGATTAAATGTCAGGAATTGTGGAAAATGGAGTTTAAATGTATTTGGCTAAGGTGTATGTAAACTTCCGACTTCAACAGTATATACAGCTTACCATTCAAAGTGAATGGCCATCTATATTGCTCCCCAAAAAAGTGTGTGTTCCTCTGTGTGTGTGTGTGTGTGTGTGTGTGTGTGTGTGTGTGTGTGTGTGTGTGTGTGTGTGTGAGTGTGTGTGTGAGTGAGTGAGAGAGAGAGAGACTTTCCACAGAGGGGAAGTGACCTGGCCTCTAGAGTTTCAATGATGGCGTTTTCAGCAATGCTTCTGGACAAAAAGTTGGTAGATGCTGCTCGGGTCTACAAATGCATTAGCCTGATGTAACCAGTGTGCATGTGTAAATGTCACATGAGCTCAGTTTCCAAACAAAATCTATTGACTTTGTGAAATGCCAGCAGTCGCCTGGGGACCACTAAAGGGCCACTAAATGGCTCCCTAAATTTGGGGCCCAAACAGTGAGAGCTTTTAGACAACATACAGTAAGTACACTGCAATACACTATATATACAAAAGTATGTGGACAAATTAGTGGATTCAGCTATTTCAGCCACAGCTGACCGGTGCATAAAATCGAGCACACAGCCATTCAATATCCATAGACAAACTTTGGCAGTAGAATGGCCTCACTGAAGAGTTTAGTGACTTTCAATGTGGCACCATCATAGGATGCCAACTTTCCAACAAGTCAGTTCGTCAAATTGATGCACTGCTAGAGCTGCCCCGGTCAACTGTAAGTGCTGTCATTGTGAAGTGGAAATGTCTAGGAGCAACAACGGCTTAGCCGCAAAGTGGCAGGCCACACAAGCTCAGAGAACAGGACTGCCCAATGCTGAAGCGTGTAGTGCGTAAAAATCGTCTGTCCTCGGTTGCAACACCACCGAGTTACAAACTGCCTCTGGAAGCAACTTCAGTACAAAAGCAGTCCGTCGGGAGCTTCATAAAATGGGTTTCCATGGCCGAGCAGCCGCACACAAGCCTAAGATCACCATGTGCAATGCAAAGCGTCGGCTGGAGTGGTGTAAAGCTCGCTGCCATTGGACTCTGGAGAAGTGGAAATGCGCTCTCTGAAGTGATGAATCACACTTCACCATCTGGCAGTCCCACGGAAGAGTCTGGATTTGGCGGATGCCAGGAGAACGTTACCTGCCCAAATGCATAGTGCCAACTGTACAGTTTGGTGGAGGAGGAATAATCTTCTGCGGCTGTTTTTCATGATTTTGGGGCTAGGCCCTTACTTCCAGTGAAGGGAAATCTTAATGCTACAGCATACAATGACATTCTAGATGATTCTGTGCTTCAACTTTGTGGCAACAGTTTGGGGAAGGCCCTTTCCTGTTTCAACATGACAATGTCCCTGTGCACAAAGCGAGGTCCATAGAGAAATGGATTGTCAAGATCGGTGGAAGAACTTGACTGGCCTGCACAGAGCCCTGACCTCAACCCCATCAAACACAATTGGGATGAATTGGAATGCCGACTGCGAGCCAGGCCTAAATCGCCCAACATCAGTCCCTGACCTCACTAATACTCTTGTGGCTGAATGGAAGAAACTCCCCGCAGCAATGTTTCAACATCTAGTGGAAAGCTTTCCCAGAAGAGTGAAGGCTGTTATAGTAGCACACGGGGGACCAACTCCATATTAATGCCCATGACTTTGGAATGAGATGTTCGATGAGTAGGTGTCCACATACACTACATGACCAAAAGTATGTCCCCTAGTCACAAGCCTCTCCCAATCTATCCCCCTTTTGCTCTGTCTGTGTATTGTTCTCACCCTCACCCTTTATCCTCCTCTGTACCCCTCTTCATCCATCTCTTCCTCTCTACTTAGTTAACGTGGTCTTGAATACACGGTATGAAAAACAGCCGTAAGCATGACTTTTACCGACTTCCTCTCGTTTCCCACGGTCACTTTGCTATAAACCACATTAACCATCCTCGATCCATCACCAGAGAGAATGAGCACCACCACCACCAAAATGAACAACACAGATCTGTGACACGTCTCTATAAGAAGAGATGTTTATTAATGTCGATGGATGAGGATCTAGCTACTCATTAAGACAAGCTAATCAACTGGCACGCTAATTTTACCAATAGTCATTTCATTAGTGAAATTAGCCCAAGCGCCGGAGCATCTCCAACACCAAGAAAATAACGCAGATGCCTCTGCTTGTTCCCTCATTATGCAAAACGGCACAGTGATGTCATTAACAAGGAATGCAGTAATTATAGCTATTGTGATGATACAATTAGGGAGAGAGGGGATGTGAGATGGAGAGATGAGGAATGAAAGAATGTGAAAAACAGGGACGAGGAGAATTATCTAATAATTCACTTGAATGCCGAAATGATAGGGGGGGTACCCTCATTCTATCTACCTGGTTAAATACATCTAGCCTATGCCACAGCGATGGGAGAGAGAGAAGGTAGAGAAAAGAAAAGACAGAGAGAGAGACAGAATACCTTAGAGAAGTAGAGGATAACATGGAAGAGAGCAGAGTAGCGAATAGCCAAAGAAAAGGCTGTGTGCGTCCAGCTACTACTAGTTGAGGGATTCCCTCTGAGTGAAGGAAGTGAGAGCAGCACAAATACAAGGCACGTGGCCAACTACCTACACTTCCTTATTCATACAAAACACACAGCATACAGCAGAGCACAGGAAGGTTCTGTTTTAACAGCGTGGCTGGGGATTTGACTCCCCACACCACTCCTCCCTGATCTGCTACCAGGCCTGTTGTCAAGTAACTCACCACTTACACACTGTCATCATCACTAGATACTATTCAGAATACGTCGCCAGGCTACTGAAGAGCCCCACTTTCTCAACTCAACTCTGGCATGGAATAATGTAGAGGGAGAGTGAGTGAGCAAGAGGGAGAGAAAGAGAGACAGGGGGAGAGAGAGGAATGTGAGAGAAAAATGAGGATATAAAAAAAACAGAGGGGGTGGAGGAGGAGGAATGATATGCATATACTGTAGAGAGGGAAACGAGCTAGGTGAAAAAGCGAGCAGTAAAACAAGAGGCACATATAGTAAGTAGAAAGGCAGATCGAGCAAAAGGGAGCGAGGTAGAGTAGAACGAGAGGTAGAGCAGAAAGAGAGAAATATGGATAACCCACCAGAGCAATAACGTTGCTACATGTGTCTTCATTAAATTACAGTCCTCATTACTGTGTTGTCCTGCTAAATTGCAATTAACAATGGACCATTGAGTATTGTTTTTTCATCTTATCTATCTGTGCCATCATTTATTTGACAAATGCCTTTGTTTGCTTTGGCAATGTATGTGTTTTCATGCTAATAAATATTTTGTAATTGAATTAAAATTGGAGGTAGGCTAGAAAGAGAAGAGATAAATCGAGAAGAAAGAAGTAGAGCAGAAAAAGAGGTAAAGTTAGAAATATAGGTAAAGTAGATGACACGTTAAAGAGAGGTAGAGTAGAAAAAGAGGTAAAGTAGATGACATGTTAAAGAGAGGGAGGGCAGCAGATGTTTGTAGCTAAAACGGTTCAAAAGATGGCGCCACATTTGAAGGAAGAAAACTGAAGCTGCTCTGTTTATTACAACCGCATCTAGCGGCTAACCGAGGTTACCGACGTAACCCCGGTCCTGTGAACCAGCACGCTTTATTTTATTTCAGAGTTTCTTTCGCAACCCCATTTTCAAATCAGGCGGCCCCACATGGGGTCGCCATCACTAGTTTGGGAAATGCTGCTCTACTGGCTCGAAGACCATGACAGACCATGAGGCTACATGACAGCCTATGCTAGGAACAAAACCTGCTCTCTCTCGTTCCCTTTTTCACTCTCCCTTCCCTTCTACCCCGCTCTCTTTGCCTCTTCCTCCCATTACCCCACTCTCCCTGTCCCTCTGGGGAATGTCCCAAATGGCACCCTATGCCCTGTATAGTGGGCTCTGGTCATTAGTGGTACACTATACAGGGCATAGGGTGCCATTTGGGACTCAGACAATGACTCCATATAAGCTTTGTCATTCTGGACAGAGCACTCTACTGTTTATCTGCTTACTATCGGCCAGCTGATGAAATTAGTGACCACGGTGCCTCAGGCTAGATCAGGTGTGTGTGTGTGTGTGTGTGTGTGTGTGTGTGTGAGCACGTGCGAGCGCAGAAATAAAGCAAACCCCAAACCAAGAACAAATTGTCTTACAACTATTAGAGCAAACAGTTACTACAGTAGATACCCAAAGTGTACACACAGTATTACTACAGTACTGTAGATAAATAATTATACAATACGCAGCGTGTGGTAAGTGAATGTCAAGTGTGTAAATTCCCAGTTACACACTGCTACTCCCATTCCACTATTCTCTCACTTCTCTTCCTCTAGTATTAGGCCACTTCAATACAATGTGCTGTGAAGAGTGGTAGCAGCATTTACCAGTGAATAAGTGAACAAGGTAAATCCATTCTAACACTGACCTTCCATTCCAGCCCTTCACTTGACAACAAGAGAACATTGACAGGACATGGCTGCCTGGTTTAAATCGTAACATATTATTTCAGGCGTCATAACCCCGCTAGAGAAAGAAAAAGAGCTATCCTACTCCGAACAAGTAGAGGTAGAAAATGTCTGGAAGGAAAAAGCTCGACATCTCATTCATACTAAACTGTTAAGCGTCTAGTAGGCATTCAAAAGTGCAGGATCAAATTTAGAGTTTTCAAAATCAGATTTTTCATGATTAGTAGAAGAAAACACAAATATACTGTCATGAACTGGCATCAAATTATAGATAAGAGCACTCGATCCTGTATCTAGAACAGAAAACAGACAGACAGAAAACAAATAAGAGAGAAAAGTGGAGTGCAGCAACAACAGCAACCTGCGAGCAGCTGGTAACATGGGGTTAGCAACAGTTTCTGGGTTGGTGATGGAGAGAGGGTGAGATTTTTTTTGGTTTGTGTTTTTTTTGGGCCCCCTATGTCCAAACAATAAAAAAAAAATATATATATATACACACACACACACACACACACTTTTGTGTGTGGAACCGATCCATGTTTATTTATTTTAATATTTTAGTCATTTAGCAGAAGTTCTTGCTCAAGGACACGTCGGCAGATTTTTCACCTAGTCGGCTCAGGGATTTGAACTAGTAACCTTTCAGTTACTGGCCCAACACTCTTAACTGCTAGACTACCTGCTGCCTAGGCTAACACATTCTAAATGGCACTAACAGTTTGCATATTAGATTAAGTGGAAAATAGAGGGGACACAATGATTCTAAAACTGCAGCTCATTGTTGGAACAATCAACCAGTCCATTTTGAATTGTTGCTAAAACTGTCGTAATTTGGCAAGGAATGTAGCTTGTGTATTCCATCAGTTTTTAACAGGCATTTATTTCTGTAGGCCTAACGGGAGCTTGTGTGCTCACTCACGGTCGTAACGCAACTGAGTGCGACATGGAGGGAATTTAGGGAGAAGAACTGTGTGATATTTAGTATGGATTATTTTCTGTTGTGCCCCACAAATCCACATGTCAAATCAAATTAACGTTGTCTTCAAGAACATTTCACTTTCCTGTTCAGGCATCCACAAAGCACATTTTCCCAAATTGTTTCATAGTATTTATAAAAAAAAAAAAAAAAGGGTTATCTCTGGTTAAAGATCGAGTTTTGACGTGCTTTCGAGTACTCGAACACTCATGTCCATCCCTACACCCTCCGTTCATCCATCAGCAGTCAAGGTATTCAACAGGTGGGGATGGAAAAACAGATTGGCTGGAGGCGAAACAGATCACAAACACTGGTAAACAAATTAGGGAGGAAAGGGAGATGGGAAAGGGGAGGTTAGTGACACAGGTGAAAGATGAAGGGCTGGGTTTGTATTCTAATGAGGTAGCATGGGGAGCACAGACATGAAGAGAAGAGAGGGGGAAAGAGAACAAGAGGAGAGAATAAGGTTCAGTTGGTAGAAGGAGGCAGAACTCCTCACCTCTATCCTTCTCTTGCCCCTCAACTTCTCCCTCCTCACCCCTCTCCTCCCTGCCCTTTCCCCATCATCCCTCCTTGCCTCCTCTCTTCCTGCCTCTGCAGACACACCTGCCTTGCATACTAAAGCACGGACTGCGTCGCTCCCTCTCCTTCCTTCCCTCCCTCCCTGCAGACACGCAAGCCCCCCACTCACACTGCACCAAACCCCCCCCCCCTGCCACTAAGCAAACGTGGCTGTGGCCACACCCTAGACAGTGGGGAACATGCCCAGTCGCACCCAGCAACAGACCAAAATCAGCCTTACAGTTCCAGCACCACATGCTATAGCTGGCTGATCGCTTACAGCCCTATACTGCCTACTAATGACTCATACATCCCATGTGATGTAAAGTGTAAGCACACACACACGCTGCCAACACTTGCTCCACCCACACGCAGTATGGTGTGCACACACACGCATGCAGATCACAGTTGACTTCAGAGATGGATTAATATAATA
The DNA here is from genome assembly GCF_965601325.2 of Salmo salar. NCBI lineage: Eukaryota > Metazoa > Chordata > Actinopteri > Salmoniformes > Salmonidae > Salmo > Salmo salar. The sequence goes on from NC_138302.1 coordinate 56,584,128, forward strand.
AAACGGTCTTAACATATAACACATTTGGTAACACTCCATAGGCCCTCCTCAAAGAACCAGCTTCAGTTCAACTGTGCTTGCTCTCACTACAACACAATCTCAGAATACACAATCTCAGAGTACGAGAGAGAGAGAAGCCTTGAAGTGTGTTATTCAATAAGTTCATGTTTTGCATTCAAACACACTGTCCACTCCCCTATTTTTTAGATATGAGTCAATATAAAAACCTAGATGATAATATCCAGTAAATCACAGCTAAACAAACATTATTTTAGCATGTGGTCTGCGTTTGTATATGCAGTGCTGTGCTGCCTCTGTTCTAAAGAGCTGACCAGTTGCTGGTGTTTACCAATGAAAAGGCTGCAACAGGACAGAGTACACACACACCAACATCTCTCCCCCTCCGTCTCTCTCCCCTCCCTCCCTCGTTTCACTGTTGCAGTGGCAGAAGGATAAAGCAGGAATGAAGGAGACCACACCCTATCTGCAGTCACATGACCTGCCTGGAGGAGGAAATCCCTTACTGCAGAGAGAGGTAGAGAGAGAGAGAGAGAGAGAGAGACGGAAGAGAGAGGGGGAGAGGAAGAGAGAACGGAAGGGAGAGAGGAGGGAGGTAGAGAGAGTGAGGAGGGGAAGAAACTGAAAAAGCCAGAGAGACAAGATTTGAAGAGTACAGAGAGAGTGAAAATAGATTATCCATGTAAGTAGAGACAGACAACTAGTGAAGTCGGGCAGCGAATAAGAGGCAAAGAATGAGAAGGGGGGGAAACATGAAGAGATGGGGTGAGGGTTGGTGGTGAGGCAACTCGCTCCCTCTTCTCCTCAGACACGTTGAACTCATTTGTGTTCTCAAACATGCAGTGAGCAGAGCCATAGCTGGCCAGCCCAAATCACAAAGACACCTCCCAACTCCTCTCCTCTAATCCTCCTCTCCTTCTCATCCCTCTCTCCCGCTGCGTGTCTGGTAGGCGTCTGGCCCTAAGGTATGAACAAGACATAACAGCAGCGAACACTGTGCCACACACCCCAACACCCCAGACTATATAAGGACACAACTACAATAAGAAACTACACACACATACAGCTCTATATAAGGACTCAACTACAATAAGAAACGGAATACACGTATGCACACACAGCTCTATATAAGGACTCAGCTACAACAAGAACCTACACAGACACACACACACACGTCCATATAAGGAGCCGACAACAGTCAAATGGAAATCACAAAAAACATGCAAACATATTTTACATGTTGATCCATTAGCAAATGCTTTCCCACAGCAACTTACTCAGTTGTTTCAACTAAGGCAGGTAAGACAACCACATAGTCAGTGCAAGTAAAACCTTCCAAAGAAAATCTGCTATAAAAAAAACACACACACACACACGAGTTCAAACATGTAATCTGCTTACAAAAATACGAAACCGTTACGTTACCCTGTAAATGTAATCAGTTACCTTACCAGCAAAAATATTATTGTCAGATTACAGATACTTTTGAAAAAGTAGATGATTTCTTCTTGGATTACTTTTAAAATCATTACTTAAAAAATACATTACGACACCTTTCTGTTCTCTCAATGACATTGAATTCAGCATTGAAAAAAGGCACAAGTTTAAGTTCGTTCCACCTCGCTCAGGTGGAACAAACAGAGACCACTATGAAGACACACCAAATACGTTTGATGGATCCCTTCTGTCTTCTTCTAATCCCTATGAAGGGGAAAGTTATCCAAAAGTAATCTGATTACATTACTGAGTTCAGGTAATCTAAAAGTTGTTACTGATTACAATTTTGGACAGGTAACTAGTAACATTTAGAAAGTAACCTACCCAACCCCACACAGCTTTACATAACGTCCTCCTGTACAGCTCCTCAACGCCAGAAGGTTTTGACCATTTTCCTCCTCTCTGAGTGCATCTGAGATACAGAACACTAAATAAATAGCTGGAGACACAGACAGACAGCACCACCTGAGTCACCAGAGGACAGATGGAGTGGATCAGAAGACGAAGGCTCGATCTGGGACGGGCTCTGGAAGGCATGCTGGCACACAGACAAACACAACGACATGCCAGGGTGCCCACAGAACTAGGATGACTATTACATGAATGTGCCAGTGGCATTAGAAAAACAAGTACAGAGCAAGTTACTTCACAGTAAAAAAAGATTCTGGTGATCTGTATCCTTTCTGTATGTGTGATCAGTGGTTCCCTTTTCCACCCACTGAGACCCAGGGATCTCTAACCCTCACCACTGGTCAGAGCCAGGGTCACAACATCTCCATGTCAACTCTCATTGATAAAGAGCAAAGAAAAACAAACACACACACACACACACACACACCAGGGCTTAACCCTTACCACTCCTTATCTCCTACTTCAGGGTCTTCCTGCTGCTGGGATTACATTTGGGTCTCACAAGCACATACAGTCAGGTATAGACAGTGGACTAAAACACTCTTTACGGCCTCTCCCTCTTTCAACCTTAGCAAATATTAATACATTTAGAGGAATTAATAGTTTCCACCCTGACACTTTATATTTCAGATTGTTCAAAGTAGACACCCTTTGCCTCGAAGACAGCTTTGCACACTCTTGGCATTCTCTCAACCAGCTTCATGAGGAAGTCATGAAGCAAGTTTCATGGTCAAATTGCTGCAAAGCAACCACTACTAAAGGACACCAATAATAAGAAGAGACTTGCTTGGGCCAAGAAACACAAGGAAATGGACATTAGACCACTGGAAATCTGTCCTTTGGTCTGATGAGTCCAAATTTGAGATTTTTGGTTGCAACTGCCATGTCTTTGTGAGATGCAGAGTAGGTGAATGGATGATCTCTGCGTGTGGTTCCCACTGTGAAGCATGGAGATGTGATGGTGTGGGGGTGCATTGCTGGTGACGCTGTCATTATTTATTTAGAATTCAAGGCACACTTAATCAGCATGGCTACCACAGCATTCTGCAGCGATACAACATCCCATCTGGTTTGCCCTTAGTGGGACATTCATTTGTTTTTCAACAAGACAAATGACCCAAAACACACTTCCAGGCTGTATAAGGGCTATATATCCAGGAATGAGAGTGATGGAGTGCTGCATCAGATGACCTGGCCTCCAATCACCCAACCTCAACAGAGTTGACATGGTTTGGGATGAGTTGGACCGCAGAGTGAAGGAAAAGCAGCCAACAAGTGCTCAGCATATGTGGGAACTCCTTCAAGACTGTTGGAAAATATTGATTCAAAGGATGTCTGCAGAAAGACTGGGGTGTCAGCGATGATATGACACCTTGACTGTGGGAAAATCTTTTTTGGTTATTGAACTACAGTAAGTGAAGTGGATCAACACTTGGTAACAGAATGATGGTAACAGAATGACGGTAACAGAATGACATCATGGGTCCTCGATCTGTACTTTCCAGAAATGCATAGTTTTGAATGTCCTTTTATTCATGGTGGTGTATCCTGAATACGTACACAAAAAGGTAGACAAATGTAATATCCTTCTTTGCATGTTTGGGTATTATTCTACAAACTGGTTACTATTCTAATGAGCTCCGCCCCCAAACAAGACCAAATTTGGTTGGCCCAAACCAGACCAAATCGGTACCAATCATAGACGTCTAAGTTTCACAAGTTTGGGCATCAAGGTACAGAACAGTAAAGCACAGCTCAGGTCAATAAAGTATTAGTTCAGTATAGTAAAGAAAAGTAGCGTAATATTCAGTACCTCTACTATCCTATTTATTATACTGTAAAATCCTTTTCTATACTCTACTGTATTATCCTTTTCTATACTCTACTGTATTATCCTTTTCTTTACTCTACTCTACTGTGCTCTAATGCCACTGTGGTTGGGGACTATGATTTCCCATAGTGGCCAATTAAATTGCAGTCAATCTGTTACTGATCTATCACCAATTTGGTAACATCGTGACATGTTTGATTGTTATCCATAAAAACACTGACTAATTGGTACGAACATATCTTAAAGATATGTGGGTTTTTGGTAACAGAGTGACAAGACACTAGGCAATACTTGTTAAACTTACAGAAGGCAAGCAAATTCTGCAAAACTAAATATAAAAGCTGATATTAGTTGTAAGGGGCCATTTCTTCAACATGATTGTGTTTTGATGTATTTCTGATAGCTTTTAAGACTTTCTCCATCTGTATGACCAGAAATCAAAGCCTTTGCTTTTTATTTTTTTTAAGATGGGAAAATAGTAATTTCCCAAAAATAGACTCTTAGCTTTCAATTGACACATAATTTGATATGCTCCTATAAAGTCATGTTGGTGCTCTTGGGTCCTTTTACGAGGAAATTACCTGTCTCTCTGTGTGTGTGTGTGTCTTGGTCTGGAATGTGATGTGGGAGGGCAGGTTTGAAGCAGACATGATCACACCCCTGGCTTCCCCCACACCCACACAGGCAGGCATGCACACACAAGCATTCTCGCAGACATGCATACACACTCACACAAACATACAGGCCTGTAAGTAGGCATAGGCTTGCACACAAGCACCCATGGAAATGCAAAAAAAGATGCACACACACACACACACTATAGTTTCATGCATTAAGCTCATTCTTGGCATTCCTGTCTCGTACTCCATTCCTCCCTCTTGCTGACTTACTCTGGGTGGACAGTGGAATCACATTCCTCAGTCTGAATGTAAACTACACACAGTGTGTTTTCTAAAAGCTTGTAAAAAGAGATTTATCGAGGAAACATTTGGCTAAAGCAGGACTCTCTCCTCCCTCTCAAAATGATTCCTCCCATCTTTCCCCTCTTCCTACCTTTTTGGTTCCTTATTTCTGTCATTCCCTCCCTCCTCCCTCTTTCACTGAACAGAACAATGAGCTGTATGTGTGCCCAAGCACTCTGAGCCACTCCCAGGGGTGCGTGGGCTCTGGTTCCATTTAGAAATTATTCCATGCTGTCAGCTACTAAATGAGAGGGCCCGCTCAGAGAAGAGGGAACTAGACAGAGGGAGGGAGTAGAGAGGGGGGGGGGGGGGGGGAGAGTAGATTGAGACCGAGGTAAAGAGTAGAGTAAGTGAGAAAAAGATTTATGCAAAAGAGGCAGGAGAAAAATATGTGGAAAGAGGAAGAGGAAGGAATATAGCGAGTACGCACGAGACAAGAGGCGAGAGACTAAGCTAAAAATGTTTGAGGGGAGAAGAACGATAGACGAGAGAGAGGGAGAGAAAGAGGGGGAGAGATAAAGAGAGAGAGAGAGAGAGAGAGAGAGAGAGAAGAAGGGACCTGGTGAGTAAGCACGAGACATGGAAAGAGAAGAGGAGAGACAGCTAAAAATGTTTGAGGGAAGAAGAACGATTGAAGAGAGAGAGAGCGAGCGAGAGGGAGGGACATGGTGAGTAAGCACGAGACACATGGAAAGAGGCAAGAGGAGAGACTGAGCTAAAAATGATTGAAGGAAGAAGAAGGATAGAAGAGAGAGAGAGAGAGAGAGAGCGAGAGGGAAGACGAAGGGCGAGGGACATGGTGAGTAAGAATGAAACACATGGAAAGAGACAAGAGGAGAGACGGAGCTGAGAGGGCAGAAAGAGAGAGAACTGAATCACGCAGAGACCAAAAGACAAATAAACAAAACTAACCAGAGAAACGTTTGGGGACGGGAAACAAACAGCAGTGCACATGAAAGAAAGTGAAGAAAAGGTGGACATGTTACATGTTGCCATAGTGATGGAGAGTCCATGGACAAATGCCAAAAAGCCAGTCCCTTGTACTAGTAGCCAAATACACAGACAGTCATCTCTAGCTGATACTGTTGCTTTTGGCCCAGGATCACCTTAAACTCTTTATAATGTGAATCTGGTCCCTCTGTCCCATAAAAAGAAGGGTTGTTGAAACCTCAACTCACAGAGCAACCAAACCTAGCTCTAAAAACAACATCCGACCATCTCTCCGAGTTTGTGAAAGCTTGAGAAAAAAGCAAATTCCTGCAACAGGCATTTAAGCAAATTCATGTAAAAGGCATTTAAAAAAAAACCTTGAAGGACAAGTTGTGTTAACTCTACTTGGGTTGTCTTGTTGTGGTTGGAGTTGACACCAATACACACATATGATAATTGCGCGTGTGTAAGTGTTCCGTCTCACATGGGAGTGTTGCCACTGATCATGGTTGACTGCCGTCATTGAATTAAAGTCCTTTCTCTTGGCAGCTCTACGCTGTGTGTGCGCGTGTGATCAGTGTGATCAGTGTGATCAGTGTGATCAGTGTGATCTGTGTGATCAGTGTGATCTGTGTGATTGTGTGATCAGTGTGATCAGTGTGATTGTGTGATCTGTGTGATCAGTGTGATTGTGTGATCAGTGTGATTGTGTGATTGTGTGATCAGTGTGATTGTGTGATCAGTGTGATCAGTGTGATTGTGTGATCAGTGTGATCAGTGTGATCAGTGTGATTGTGTGATCAGTGTGATTGTGTGATCAGTGTGATTGTGTGTGTGTACACATATTAGTTGGAATTGACTGCACTGACAGATGATTTAGGCTTCCATTACAGCCGGCCAATCAACACGAGGTTGACATTCAGAGATGAGCGCAGGCGAACAGAGAGGTACTACAAACACACCCCAACCAACCGTCAGCCACAATTCGCCACTTTGTTTTCATTATGCATTTTACTTGAATTTATTTTTTTACCCCGTAATTCATCATGTTCTCTTTTTTCATTGTGTAAATCTCTATTTATTTGTTCATCTGCCTTAGGTACTTTTTTTGTATGGTTTGTTTTATGAACACTTGAAAGGAGGTGACTTACAAGCCTTTCAGAGTTCGTACCTCTCCTGCACTCTTTTCGTTTGCGTATTAATCTCTCATCTTGTTTTATATTTTCTTGTGTGCAAATACAAATAATTTAATGAACTAACCACACAAACACACACACTTCAACGGTAACTGTTTTGCAGTAGCATAGACATAGCTGTGTAGGAGTGGACCCTCACGTCACATCAGCACAAAACCCTTTTACTGGACAGGGGCCTATAAACCCCCTACAGACCAGGAACCCTTGTTGACCCACTGGCCAGAAGAAGTCCCTTTTTTAAGCCAGGCTTGACCAGGATAAGTCCCCAATCAGCCTGCCATCTTGATCCAGGGCTATAGAACATATTATAAACAAACCAGAAGAGCCCTAGCTGGAATGCTTTTTGCTCCAGTATATGACAGGGCAATAAAGTCCTGATCCAGAGAGGCCTACTTCCTCTTGACCATGGAAAGCGACGAGCCTTTTTCTAAGAAAATAGGCCTACTCATTCAACAACGTACCAAGATCTAGACCACCTTTCCTAACAGCACATCAAACATGAAGGACTCATAACATTTTGGGGTTAGTGTAAAGTAAAGTATGTTTTTCCTATGTTATTGCAAGGTATAATATGCTTATTACAAGTAATCATGCAACGTCTAACCTAACCAATGCCGGTTTGGTGCCTTAGGACTGCAAACCTCATTTCATTCACTATTGGACTGTTTCTGTGAGTGTATGGTACATGCGGAACATTCTATGGACCAATTCCTAATTTCTCCAATTGGCACAAACATACCAATACATACATAGGAGAGGTCAGGGGAGGCTTGCATGACTTTCTCCCCCTTTCCGAGCTTGAACCAAATCAGCAGGGTCAGATGGTCTGGCGGGACATTTTGAACCTTCCCCTCAATATGGAGGAATAAAAAAAAAAAAATGGAAAATGTTTCACACTTTCGTTCCAGTGAATGTTTCGGCTGTCATATGCGACTGTGAAGACGACTTCTGGACGAACTACCTAAAAGGACTTCTTCCTCTTGCGAGTTGTCATTTTTCCATTGAAGCCGAGCTAAGGATTCCAGATTACCAGCTTGCATCTGATTGATTACAAGAGCTCAATCAGAAGGCCAACGCTAGCATTCCTCACCAAACCTCTACTTTGGACCGTTTTGTCTTGCACAGCCCAGAACTACCCGGCGTCAGCGCGCATCTCTGAAGCCGCACTATCTGCCCGAAGACCCCCATTCTATCTATTGACTGTAACTACACAACTAAATTGGCCTTTCACTCCCCAGCATTGACACGAGGTGTAATGTGTAGCTCTTTAGGTTAACGTTAAAGCAGCAATAAATCAGTAGAAACAATAACATATCAGATTCCCCGCTCCGTTTCGGTAAAAAGCTAAGGGATGGAGCTGGAGAAATGTAACCACTCTCAAATTCATAGACAGAGCTATGGATGCAAGGACTGACCATACATGATATCAAAATGATAGTTTCAACCATGTTGAGGCTTTATAGTGTTTGTTTACAAAACGGAGTAAAACAAGCTTATATTTTGGGGTCTGATGGGGTACAACAGTTGAACTAAGCTCGAGGCATTTAAAAGTTACAATCTTCAAGAATCTATGGATGCATATTTTTTTAATATTTTTTTTCTTTATTTAAACTTTATTTTACTAGGCAAGTCAGTTTAAGAACAAAATTCTTATTTACAATGACGGCCTACACCAGCCAGACTCGGACGACGCTGGGCCAATTGTGCGCCGCCCTATGGGACTCCCAATCACGACCGATTGTGATACAGCCTGGATTCGAACCAGGGTGTCTGTAGTGACGCCTCTAGCACTGAGATGCAGTGCCTTTGACCGCTGCGCCACTCGGGTGCCCTAATTTATGAGTCTAAAAACAGATATAGCAACTGCTGATTGTAACAGGATAATTTGAACATTAGAACTGAACCACTACTTGGCCTTTTAAGTTGATCCCTCCATTCACAGAAATATAGGAAATAGTCTTTCACAGTATGCACCCGCCTGACCTGTTAAGTATAGTGGAGTGTATAAATGTCGCTCTATCCAAATTGAGAATATCGTCATCTAACAATTTGCTGGAGAATTGTTTTGGGGAATTCATACATTCCCTGTATCGATCATATGCCATTATCATCATTCATCCTGTAGCCACTGATTCATTTTATTTACTTAATTTTACCTGTTGTTTTCTGATATAAAACAAGCTTCAGAAAACGTACGAATTCATGAATGTGATACTAGGCTCATCAATATACCTTCAGATAAATCAATTATTAAAAATATCCCTATTTTTTTGTCATAAGTGTCATTGTTAAGGTCACTTTTAAGCCAGGTCTTCTTGTACAATTTATTTTCCAATAACGGACTGGTTCCCAGATTTATAGCATATATTAATTTGTCATTAGAGATTAAAAAAAATGTATTTACAGTAATAACTTGACCAATATCTCTTACAGCTGGGGATGTCTAGGCTATTGCAACACCTACAGATGTAGGATCTTAATTTGATCACTCTTTTGTTGCTAAGAATTTTCCTGCACTGGAGGAAATGCAAACTTGTAGTGTATTCGAGGTTTAAAAAGGCTTCTAAAGTTTGTAACTTCCACTTAAAAATGTCAGACTTGATTTCCCCTAACGAGAAATGTACTAACACCTACAAAAGAAATGCCCATTCATTATAATTCACAGAATTAATTTCCTGTTGCTGCAGGATTATTTTCCTGCTGTAGAAAACTGGCTCAAATTAAGATCCTAGATCTGTATCAATGAATATTTACATCTCCATGAATGAACCAAGTCATTCCACTCTCAGCACGCTTACCTGTAGGGGACTTTGAAGGGGACTCCTTTGAAGTGCGTATCAACATCTGTGCTCTATAAAGCCTTCTTAATCAGCGCCCATGGCTAATGAGAACCAGAGGGCTCACAGGGAGGGGAAAACACCTTTGATTTAGACCAGGTAGGGAGGCCTCGGATGAGGTAGCTGGCAGCTGACCTCCACTGGGCTGAGCCTACATTCAGGCTGGATGAAGAGATACTGTCACCTGTCGGAGGCTTTACTGGCCTAGCTTTACCTGGTTCAGATAAGCGCCTGATCAGATGTGGAGGTATCCCCAGGTACAGATGAGCTTGCGTTGGCCTGAACACCCATGTACAGAAAAGACGGGGCCTCTAAACCTATGCTGTTTAAAGGGAAGCCCTTTATGGTGAAAATTGAAACAGTCCATGTAAGCCTGTAGCTCTGCAGAAGTCTGTCGTTGGGGCTGTAGGACAGGTCTTAAACAAGCTCAGGCGAAGCGTCGCTGACTGCTTGTTCTCTGTGTGTGTGTGTGTGTGTGTGTGTGTGTGTGTGTGTGTGTATGTGTATTTGTGTGTGTGTGGACCAAGCTCAGAGAGGTCTACTTTAGCACCAGCGGATCCTTGTTCTCCTAATTGCGACATGTCTTGGCCGTTAGTGCTAGCAGGCCGTGGTTACGCTAGCCGTCTCAGAGGATATGCTAATCTCTTAATTAGAATCGCTCAGAAGAGCTTTCAACAGTCTACCACTCTCCCTCTCCTCCCCTGCTCCCTTACTCCCATTCTCCCCACTTCAACACCACCATCTCTCATCTAGTGTCCTCTCTGGGCCCCTGTTTTCCCTTTGAATCTCCTTTCCCTCTCCCCTCTCCTAACCAGTGTCCTCTCTGGGCCCCTGTTTTCCCTTTGAATCTCCTTTCCCTCTCCCCTCTCCTAACCAGTGTCCTCTCTGGGCCCCTGTTTTCCCTTTGAATCTCCTTTCCCTCTCCCCTCTCCTAACCCGTCCCCTTCATCTCTTGCTGTCTAGGCCAGCCAGGTCACCTGTGATACAAGTCAGTATTCGACATCCATGTCAGGAGATGTGTAGACTGACCACTAGGGGCAACAGTAAGCGCTGTTACCTTCAAGTCGGTTTCAGTTGCGGAAGGGAATTTTTGTATTTAAAAAAAATATAAAAAAATTACCCTTTATTTAACTAGGCAAGTCAGTTAAGAACAAATTATTATTTACAATGACGGCCTACACCGGCCAAACCCGGACGACGCTGGGCCAATTGTGCGCCGCCAGTTGGGACTCCCAATCACGGCCGGATGTGATACAGCCTGGATTCGAACCGGGGACTGTAATGACGTCTCTTGCACTGAGATGCAGTGCCTTAGACCGCTGCGTCACTCGGGATGGCGGATGGGTATAAGTATCTGCCTCCGATTCCAAAAGGTTGCAAGTTCGAACAGTGATAAAAAGTTTTTTTAATATTTTAGTTAAGCCTATCCCAATCCTTAACCATTCCGAGTTAATGCCTAACCTCAAGAATTCTGAGTTAATGCCTAAACTTAACCTTAAAACACCACAACCTTAATGTTTGAGAAACATGGATGAACAACTAATTCTGAAGTGAGACAGAGCCGGTAGGTCTAGGCACTGGCTACAGAGACTGACAATGAAAAACGAAAACCAACAGGTGATTAGATGAGTGTGTAATTATGCTAATTATACAGAGTGAAGGCTGCTAAGTAAACATCTGACATGATATCGCAAAAACCAAAGTTGAAGCTCTCATTTCCCTAGCGCTCTCTGGGAGAAATAGAGACGGCCCTTTAGCCACCAATGCCTAATTCTCCACCCCCCCCAAAGCATCTCTCACGCCAAGTTCCACACACAATACCTCAAGGAGATTGGGGGAGAGAGAAGATGGGTGGCTGAGGGAAAGGAGAGGGTGTATAAAGCCTTGAATTGAAAAAAAGTGTGTGTGTGTGTGTGTCAGGGGGGGGGGCTGGGACAGCTACAGCAGTGATTATTAGATAGCACAGAAGGTCCCTCAGATAAAGGCCAGTCATATCATCACTCCCTCCCTCTTCTCCCTCTCACACACAGATACATCTAACTGCATCAATTGACAGAGAGAGGGAGCATACCAGTGCTTAAGGACGAGAGAGGCACCATACAGCCTCCCACAAATCCCAGCCTGTATGGAGTCCAACACAAATCAGGGTTCGACGTGAATGCCCGTTCACATACCTGCTTCCCCATTCACACACTACTTCTAAAACGGGCTCTCCAGGACTGGAGCTTTTAAAAAGGGGAGATATTTTTACATTAAAATGTGATGCACAGGATTCAATCTCTACTGGCAGTATCCCATTTTTGAGTAAAGTACCTTGCAGTGGATTAAGTATTTTTGGGCTAACAGCTTGACATTGTGTCAATATGAAGCCAACTGCGTTTCGCAGAGGAAGAAAAAAATGCTGTTAAAGTGGTCTACTGTTGAGACGGTAAGACAACAGCTCTTATACTGACAGACCCATTATGGAACCACTCACCCTGGAGCATAGTGTCACTGAGCATGCTACCAGTGTGTGTGGCCAGAGGTTAGAGGTAAAAAAAACATCTGGTCCTGACCCTATTCAGCTGACCTCTTGTTCTATTGATCCCAGAGACATCGGTGGCCACGGGCTGGCCCTATCCCCAACAGGCCTGCTTTGGTGTTTACAATAGATTGATTCGGAATTACGGTTGTCTTGTTTGGGATACAATGGCTGAGCTATATAGGTCTACAGCCAACTCCCGATATATTCAATGACTTGAGACTAATGAAATCAAGCACTAAACTGACGCAAGTAGTACAACATGTATTTGAAATGGGAAATGGTGAACTGCAGTGCGCTGGAAGAGAATGACACGTATCAGGAGTGAACAGTAGAACGCAGAATCATATTACAGAGTGAGTTCGGTCCACTTGGTTGGATGGCATGTTACTACTGCCTCTGCTCGTGCCATGGTTTCATTCATAATGACTAGCTGGCTTCCACTTCTAATTCCATTCATGTAGGTTATATGCTGGCTTGGATTACAATTTACAACAAATACATATAGTAAACAGCAGGGGGTATCCCATGTTGGCCAACATTGACTCACTACTAGTAAATGTCACAAATAACACTTGGCATGTGCGGCAAGGTCTCATTGTGTAATTAGCGATGATTTACTAAAGCGACAAGTGTTTAGAGTGAACGGGACTCATTCGACCCTCAAGACAGTGGAAACGCACAAACATTGTGTAATAGCGCACACACAGAGAGAGAGAAGTGCTCGTTCTTTAGGAAAACTAGTTTGTCAGCTTCAGATGACTGTCTTGCAAGGTTGTTCCTCTACTGCAGTCACAAGATGGTCCCAGATGTTGAGTCACAGCAAATGTCGTGTTTTCAGTGTGTTCAGCATACCGCCAGCATTCCTACCTCACTGCCACCGCTTGTTTTAAATGAAGTCATGCTAATGCTAATAGAATTTGTGCTATCCAGGTTCGCTTGAGACAGTGCCGTAAACACAGAGGGCCATTGATACTTGTGGGTTGGGACGGGCGTATCTCACAATCCTATCTATACGGCTTCGTCCTCATTCGCTCTTCTAGAATCCACGCGCCTTGTCTCGACACGATCAGATTACTCAGCAGCTGGACGCGATGCATAGAGCTGATCAGATGTTTTATTCCATACAAAAAAAAGAGGTGTGTTGGATCTACACAATACATACAGCATCTGTATGAATGAACCCATGTGCTTTTCCGTCTCCGCACCCACTCTCTCTCTCCCTTTCCCCTTCTGTAAGGCCTCTTGTTTAATGGGACCAGCACATAGGGCAGCAGTGGAAAAACACGTTATTTACAGCATTCATATGATCATAATGCAGAGCTATTTAGGTCAAGGACAACGGCGTCTTTGATTGTTTGACACATGGAAAAGTTTGTCCTAGACCTCAAATTAGCAGGAACTCTGAAGCACGCAGACTAGCCAGTTTAATTTAATTAACACTGCTGAACATATATCAGCAGACTGTTTTCTAACTCTGTCAGAGGAATGAACGGACATGTAGAAATTGGTTGGTTTATGCTGTATAAAAACGTGGAATAACTTCTGTTCCGTTAGTGGAACAGTTCGGTAAGGTTTCCAAATACATCCGTTTCAGGTTTTCCAGCCAACCTGCACATTTCATTTCAGCATAATATTCCTATTTCCTTCTTCCATTTTGTATTTGACGTTGGGCCAGTCAACTGAATGAAGTTCAGTGTGTGTATATATACACATCTTCAGTAAACAGCCGCAGTAGGAGAGAACAGCACAGCCTCATTGTGTTCTGTAATAATGTCCAAATAGCACCACACCCTGTTTCTCAACCCAAATACAACGTTCAGCATTCCACCCCCATTCACTGCTCCAGACACAGGACGCATGCACACACGCGCACACACACACACACTTACATAACCAACAGCTAACGATGCACAATCAGTTTTAATACAAAACCCTGTTTTAATAGCATTGTGTGTGATTTGTAAACTAGCTTATTGTAGCTCATAAATATCCAAGCAGTTCATCTCTGTGACGGTGTGTGTGTGTGTGTGTGTGTGTGTGTGTGTGTGTGTGTGTGTGTGTGTGTGTGTGTGTGTGTGTGTGTGTGGTGTGTGTGTACATGAGGTGGTGACCGCAATAAACCCTCGCCTGTCTGGAGGCTGGTCTGGATGGACAGATCAGCCCCCCGACACCCCCCCACCCCAGAGAGAGAAAGAAGGGGGGGAATGATGAATGAACCGAGAGATAGACGAGGAAAATAAGGAGTGACGGGGAAAACAAGGAAGGACGAAGGGGGGGTGTGGTAGGAAGGACAGGGAGCAGAGAGAGACAGAGGGAGAGGGAGAGAACAAGGGGATGGAGGGAGGGAAGGAGGCAGTGAGCCAGAGAGTTCCCTCTTGGCATTGGGCCCGGCAGCTACATCTGATGTGTGTTACTGTTACTGTTACTGCCAGACTTCCAAACATACAGACAACTACAGCATTAGAACTACATACACTGGCTACATAAACACATACACAACAGACTGGCTACATAAACACACATTTAACTGCACAACTACATAAAACACAACTACAGAACTACACACTCCCCAACTCCCCCATCCCAGAGAGAGAAAGATGGGAGAATGATGAATGAACCGAGAGATAGACAGGGAGGAAAAAGGAGTGACGGGGAAAACGAGGAAGGACGAAGGAGGGTGTGGTTGGAAGGACAGGGAGCAGAGAGGCAGAGAGGCAGAGAACAAGGGGATGGAGAGAGGGAAGGAGGCAGTGAGCCAGAGAGTTCCCTCTTGGCATTGGGCCAGGCAGCTACATCTGACGTGTGTTACTGTTACCGACTTCCAAACAACTACAGAACTAGAACTACATACACTGGCTACTTAAACACACATTTAACTAAACAACTACATCACACACACACAAGCTGGCTACATAAACACAAACAGATGGAAAAGAGGGACAAAAGAGGGACAGAGGGGGAGAGGCCTCAGCCCAGTGTCGTTAAAATATCAGGAAGTGAAATGGCGAGGAGAAAATATGCATGAGGAACCCAGAACATGAGGAAACCATCCAGATTTCCACTTCCTCTGCGCCTACAACACTCCACCTCTGACCCTTTTGTCCCACCCCCTCTCCTGTCCCCTCATCCACCTCTCCTTTGTGAGTTTAACTGCCGTACTGTTACCATACATAGTGAGTTCAGTAAACGAGTGCAATGCGTCGCTCTCATTCTCGTTCTCTGGAGCCAACGTGAGTTCCACAACCAGTGCAGAGCAGTGCAGTGCATCTTTCTTTCTCTCCCTCCCTCCCTGCAAATACATTCCATTGGTTCCAGTAAATGACTACACTTCATCCTAACTTCACCACTCTCCCTCTTCTTCTCTCGCTCCCTCTCTGCCCATCTCAAATTCCGCTTCAGATCAGCTTTATTATAGCAAGAATGGCAAGGCCACCGTTGCTCAAGCAAAGTGAGACAGACTATGATATTAAAAACAACAAATCATTGTGGTAACAATAACAGGTATAGTGAGAGACAGGACATTTCTTTTGAATACTATTGTGATGATCTAAAAAGCATTTTTGGCTTTTGAATATCTAAAAATAAAATGATGTGAGATTGTGTACTACTAAAATGCAGAGGCTTGCTATTTATTATCATCAACAATTTGCTCTGATCGATAAAGCCAAAATGAACAAACAGGCATGCATTAACCATGCTGCCGAGGATTATAATAGAACGCAGGAAATAACTTAGCGGCCTACTATCTAAGAGTCCCTCGCTTCACTGTGTGTATATGAACGTAGGTGTGCTCTCAACGTAAACAACCATCCGGGTTGGGTACTAGAGTCACACTTGTTTCATCACCGACAGCATATGTTAACGGTCCGTTTCACTGTCTCCATATAATCCTCTTGCCTCGGACTTGCTCTCCTCTCGCTCTCTCTCTCAATCCCTCTCCGCTCCATTCATCCCTCTCCCCCCTCCCTTACTCATACCTGGTTCTCTCTATCGCTCTGTGACGCTCTCTCCTTCATTAGCACGTTTTCTAATCAATCCAACCTCTTCGTCAGTGGTCCACATTTTTGCCTGTCTGCTAATGTCCACACACACACACACACACACTTGCAGTAGGGATAAAGAGTCACATTGTTTGGCACCATAGATGAACTCAACAATGACAACCTCATGTGTTCAGAAACTGGTGTGTGCTTGTCTCAATGAGTACGCCAGTGATGTTTTGTGATAATGAGCTGAAGCCGCACGCCCCCCCCCGCCGCACACCTCTACTCCGTGTCGATCCTGTCAATCCCACAATGCACCACAGGGACTCTCAGGGGAAACTTCACTTCCACGCTCTATTAATACAACTCACAACACATCTAGCAGCTGTGTGTGTGTGCGCTGAGCTGTCACTTCACACCGACTCTCACTCACAGACACACAAAATTGACGGAGCTGTCATCAGCCTGCTTACAGCTCATCACATCCTCAGTAGCAGTCTGCAACACCTTAATGAGAAGTTCATCATGACCAAACACACACACAGAACGAACACACTCAAACTATTTGCCACGATGACGAACAAAGGAGAGAAAAGGAGTGGAGAGGAGAATGCAGAGAGAAGAGATTAGTGGTATACCGAAACTTTTGTACTTCTTCGATACAAGAACAGGAAAAACGGTTCGGTAGTATAATTATTTTTATTTATTTTTTCCCTTCGGTACTTCTATCAAATGTGTCTCATGTCGTCTACTGACTGAGAGAGGATCAAGTCTGTCTGTCAGTGCAGCCGATGCCCCCTTAAAGCGCAACGTGCCTGCTCTACTTACTCATTGCTAGCTCTAGCCTGAACCGCTGCACTCACGTGGAGTCTGGCCTGCATCACCACTTATGCGGCACAGAAGCTAACATTTACATTTTAGTAATTTAGCAGACGCTCTTATCCAGAGTGACTTACAGGAACAATTAGGGTTAAGTGCCTTTGAATAATGCAATATGGCATGTAGCTAGAAATGTCGAAAGTGTTCGCAAAACAATGTCCATTACAGTCTAGAACACTTTACAATGCAAGAAGATACCGGTAGCTTCCAGCTCTGTAGATTAACTTTCCTTGCTAGCTTACAGCTGAATATAACATCAATTCACTACTCTAGTACCTCGTTTGTGATAACGCAAAAATATTGCTGATATCATAGCTGACTACAGGTGTAACTGGGCACACACACACACACACACACACACACACACACACACATACACATACATATATATATATACATACATACATACATACATACAAGTATGTGTGGATGTGTTAGACTAAATCTATACATAAAACATATTCTATACACCCAGGTGGCGACACGCATCTCTGCGTGCAGTTACACTATATGGCCAAAAGTATGTGGACATCTCTTCAAATTAGTGGATTTGGCTATTAACAGTCACACCCGTTATTGAACGGTGTATAAAAATCGAGCACACAGCCGTGCAATTACCATAGACAAACATTGGCAGTAGAATGACATAACTAAAGAGCTCAGTGACTTTCAACGTGACACCGCCATAGGATGCCACCTTTCAAACAGGTCAGTTCATAAAATGGCTACCCTACTAGAGCTGCCCCGGTCAATTGTAAGTGCTGTTATTGTGAAGTGGTAGCGTCTATGAGCAACAGTTTATCCGCGAAGTGGTAGGTCACAGAAGCTCACAGGAGGGGACCGCCAAGTTTTGAAGCGTGTGGCATGTAAAAATCGTCTGTCCTCAGTTGCAACACTCACTAACGAGTTCTAAACTGCCTCTGGAAGCAATGTCAGCACAAAAACTGTTCGTCAGGAGCTTCATGAAACAGGTTTCCATGGCCGAGCAGCCGCACACAAGCCTAAGATCACCATGCACAATGCAAAGCGTCGGCTGGAGTGGTGTAAAGCTCGCCTCCACTGGACTCTGGAGCAGTGGCAACGCATTCTATGGAGTGATTAATCCTGCTTAACCATCTGGCAGTCCAAAGGAGGAATCTGGGTTTGGCAGATGCCAGGAGAACACTACCTGCCCCAATGCATTGTGGCAACTGTAAAGTTTGGTGGAGGAGGAATAATGGGGTGGGGCTGTTTTTCATGGTTCGGGCTAGGCCCCTTAGTTCCAGTGAAGGGAAATCTTAAAGCTACAGCATTCAATGTCATTCTAGACGATTCTGTGCTTCCAACTTTGTGGCAACAGTTTGGGGAAGGCCCTTTCCTCTTTCAGCATGACAATGCCCCTGTGCACAAAGCAAGGTCCATACAGAAATGGTTTGTCGAGGTCAGTGTGGAAGAACTTGACTGGCCTGCAGAGCCCAACCCCATCTAACACCTTTGGGGTGAATTGGAACGCCGACTGCAAGCCAGGCCTAATCGCCCCACATCAGTGCCCGACCTAACTAATGCTCTTGTGGCTGAATGGAAGCAAGTCCTGCAGCAATGTTCCAACATCTAGTAGAAAGCCTTCCCAGAAGAGGAGGCTGTTATAGCAGGAAAGGGCGGGACAAACGCCATATTAATCCCCATGATTTTGGAATGAGATTTTCGACGAGTAGGGTGTCCACATACTTTTGGTCATGTATTATAGCAGCACCATAACACTACAGGCATATATCTATCTCCTCTCTCTTTTCCAGCTGGGATAGGACTCAGAACAAACTCACCCAGCAATGCAGGCTTAACACGCTCTGTGTGTATGTGCGTGCGTTTTCGTGTGTGTGAGGCCCTTTCAGAGATGAGATCGGGTGCTAAAGGGGCTCTTGGTTTTGGGGGCTTAACCTCTGCTATGCTATGAATCGTGACTGAGACTAACTCAATTCTTAGGTCACTCAATCCTGAACATGAGGAGGAATGGGGGGGGGGGGGGGGGGGGGGGTGAGAGGAAAAGAGGTGGGAGAATGGGGATTGAAGAGAGGAGCGGAATAAGAAGAGAGGTGAGGAGCGGGGGATTTGAACGAGGGAAAAAATAATAATAAACCGGTCAGCCTCTGCATGAGCCCAATCCTTTCTGGAAGATGTCCTCTCTTCCCACCCAATCGCTTTTTCCTTCTCTCACCGTTTGTTTCTCTTTAGGGAATTGAAACATCACCCCCTAGAACAAACAGTCCTGTAGAAAAACCTTCAATAATGGCTTAGCGGTGTTGGCTATATGAAGAAAAAAAATGAAACGTAACAAGAGAAGTGAGTATAATGTAGGTTGGAAGTTGCATTCTATTTAGATAGCTACTGATGAGGTTTCCTAGAGTGTCACAGTTCTGGCAGGCCACCCAAGCCCACCCAGAGCATAGGACAAAATATAGAATATGTACAATTAGTTGGGAAGATGCAGCATAGCGAATACTATAATATTAATTATGGTAGTCACATATATGGAATGATCGCGGCACAACACACACCAACTAACTAGCACAATACACAGAAACAGAGTCCGCATTACACACCAACTAGCATAACAAACACCAACAATACACACCAACTACCATAACACACATCACCTAAAAGAATACACACTAACACAACAACCGCCACAATAAGGACCAACAAAACACAGTGAAAATATATATATATTTTTTTTTAAACACACGTAACACAGAGCCTGTCAACTCTGTGCCGACGTGTGCAAGACACATTCACAATAACACAGTTTAGACAAAAGTACAACACACAAAGAGTGCAGTGTGACAGAGTTTTGTCTGGGTTCAAACCCTGGACTATAAGGATGTGCCTCCGTGTGGTCCTCAGCTGATGCTACCAACACAAAGGTTGTGGGTTCAATTGCCACAGGGAATTAATGACAATACAGGGAGTGCAATCCAGTCTTCTAAATGGCATATATTATTATCCTTGTTGGGCCCCTGGGACCAAGACTGAAGAGTAGCATACTGTCCCAGGGGTATATATTAGCTTAAAGGGGCAATCTCCCCCATCAACCTTGGCAGACAAGTCCCAACAGGCACAGTGGAGATTTGAAGGATGGATGAGCAAGAAGGAAGCTGAGGATGATTAGATAGAAGAGATGGACCAGTAGGAAGCTGGGAACGATTAGGTCGGTGGCCATGAGGTCTTTATGATGGGACTGATGAGATGTTGTGAACCACTAACTCGCTTTGAGGGACCTCCATTATCACGTGTTGCTGACAAAACTCAGAGGGTGACTTCCAGAGAGTGGCATGGCGGAGACACAGGGGCAGTCATTCATGCATGTGATTAGTGGATTAACGAGGCAGAAAAGGATGTCCCACAGGATCATGGGACAAGGACAGAGGACACATTCCTCTGCTCAGAAGTTGCTGACCCCTGCCAGATCTTACAACACCTGGATAGGTATTTTACATACCAGCTAACGCACTATATTATAGCAATACGTCAGTTGACGACGTGGCATGCAACCATTGGTTGACGCATGCAACGTTTGAGGTGGGGAACGCAATCTATATGACGGTGTCACACTGAAAAGCTGATGTCACCATTTGCTGTTCTGTCTGGAGTACGATGGAGTTCAGAGTGCGTCTTGAACCGGCAAACCGGCAATTACTTTCTGCTATAACAGTCGATACCCTTTATCAGAGGGACGAAACACACTTAGAGAGATGTTTGCTGCCTTTTTCAGAGAGTCCAAGATAATAAATAACCGGCATATCACCATACAGACAGGACAGAAAGACAGAACAGACACACAGCACTATGCATGCATGCAGTGTCATTTACTATATTGATCATGTGAGTGTTATTGATCAGGTTATGAGTTGTATTGATCAAGTTAACAGACATGACACAGAACATTCCCTCAGTCAAAGAGATGAATGAGACACAGTATTATAATAATAATGATGCCTGTGACAGACTATGCTATACATATACAGAACCAGTCAAAAGTTTGGACACACCTACTCATTCAAGGGTTTTTCATTATTTGTACTATTTTCTACAATGTAGAATGATAGTGAAGACATCAGAAACTATGAAATAACACATGGAATCATGTACTAACCAAAAATGTTTTAAAAATAAATAAATAAAAAGTGTTAAACAAATAAAAATATAATTTATATTTGAGATTCTTGAAAGTAGCCACCCTTTCCTTTGATGACAGCTTCGCACACTCTTTGCATTCTCTCAACCAGAATGCATTCAACTAACAGGTGTGCCTTGCTAAAGTTCTAGAATTTCTATCTTAATAAATTTGAGCCAATCAGTTGTGTTGTGACAAGGTAGGGGTATACAAAAGTATACAAAAGATAGCCCTATTTGATCAAAGACCAAGTCCATATTATGGCAAGAACAGCTCAAATAAGCAAAGATAAATGACAGTCCATCATTACTTTAAAACATGAAGGTCAGTCAATACGGAAGATTTCAATGTTGCAAAAACCATCAAGCGCTATGACGAAACTAGCTCTCATGAGGACCGCCACAGAAAAGGAAGACCCAGAGTTACCTTTGCTGCAGAGGATAAGTTCATTAGAGAGTTACCAGCCTCAGAAATTGATGCCCAAATAAATGCTTCACAGAGTTCAAGTAACAGACACATCTCAACATCAACTGTTCAGAGGAGACTGTGTGAATCAGGCCATGGTCAAATTGCTACAAAGAAACCACTACTAAAAGGACAGAAGAGACTTGCTTGGGCCAAGAAACATGAGCAATGGACATTAGTCTGGTGGAAATCTGTCCTTTGGTCTGATAAATCACAAATTCTGACTTTTGGTTCCAACCGCCGTGTCTTTGTGAGACGCAGAATAGGTGAATGGATGATCTACCACAGCATTATGCAGCGATACACCATCCCACCTAGTATGCGCTTAGTGGGACTGTCATTTGTTTTTCAACAGGACAATGACCCAACACACCTTCAGGCTGTGTAAAGGCTAAGAAGGAGGAAGATGGAGTGCTGCATCAGATGACCTGGCCTCCACCCAATTGACATGGTTTGGGATGAGTTGGACCGCAGAATGAAGGAAAAGCAGCCAACAAGTGCTCAGCATATGTGGAAGCACCTTCAAGACTGTTGGAAAAGCATTCCTCATGAAGCTGGTTGAGAGAATGCCAAGAGTGTGCAAAGCTGCCATCAAGGCAAAGGGTGGCTATTTGAAGAACCTCAAATATAAAATATATTTGGATTTGATTCACACTTTTTAGGCTAGTACATGATTCAATGTGTTTTTTCATAGTTTCGATGCCTTCACTTTCATTCTACAAGGTATAAATAGTCAAAATAAAGAAAAACCCTTGAATTAGTAGGTGTCAAAACTTTTGACTGGTACTGTATGTTACAGCATTAAACACACAAAAAAAATAGTAGTCAATAAGTTAAATATGTAATGTTTTTCTGAGGCAGGTCCTGAGGGGAAGGTGTAGCCAACAGTATGATTAGACATTTTCAGTTTACTGCAGCAGTCACACCTAGTCTAGTCTAGAGTGAAGGTGAAAGTGCGTATACGGGATAAAGGCCGGCTTTAAAGGGGGGAGATCAACCTTAATGTTCTGAATTTAATAATATTGCAATATTAGCCGTGGCCCTTGACACTCCGCTGCCGGAGGAAAATAACAGCCCCGATGACCTCCTTTGGAGGTCATACAATCTGAAAAATAGTCACTAGCAGATTTTGCGGGGTCTCCCCCTGTAGAAACGCAATAGCGCGAGGACACACCCAGAAAAGGAAGGAGAACTGAGAGAAGGAGGAGAGTTGATGCCCATCCCTTGGAAATTATGTAACAAGGATTTACTTCTCGCAACGAGCGAGCGCTTGTTAATTAAACAAGGTTCTCTTCTCTTTCGAAGCTCGAGCTAAAACATCATATTCTGTTTGAGTCAAAAAGCACAACCAGTCACATCAGTTGACATGTTGAATCTGAACTAGGAAGAACTAAATGGATCAAGCTAAACCGGCATATCCAATAATTCAGACACAAAGCTACGCACAGATAAATACACGCACACGTGAGCACGATCAAACGAGACGACCCTGACGACAAATGCGCATTGCCGTCTGTGACATTTACGCGGAATCTCCTAATAAAACGATAGGATAAACCCACGAGCGCAGAAAATGCCTCCCCAGACATGCACAACAATTCATTTTCTACGTGAGACAAACTGTTGCGACAAATACTCATTGGTGAAGGACACAGACTCCCCGTCTGAATAGTAGCCGCAACCCCCCATACGGAAATGAGCTGTTCCCACCTATAAAACATCAGTGTTTATTACCAAACTAGGGGAGGTTGTTTATTGAAACTTGACTATTTTCTCCCAGCAAGACTGAACTCGCTATCTGCAGACAACGAACGGATGGTTGCATTGGTAAAGCCAGTGCAAAACACACGCATCGCACGAAACCATTAATTCGTTCCACACACACACCTGTGGAAAATAACCTGAGATTTGGAAGAGAAGGGTAGAGGCAGCAGTCCTTACCCGGATGCTGAGGGCAGTCAGGCGGTTAGGTAGCCTACATGACAACCAGACGGCAGGAGATGGTCTAACTGAGCGCTCCTCTCCTCAGCTCACACACACTAGACTAACGGGTAAATCCACTATCCCGTATCTCAGTCTTCTTCCGCTTCTGTCAGAGCTGGGTAGTGCAAAAGGTCTTTCAGTGAGTAGGCGTACAGTTTGACACCGAAAAACACCACACAACCACTAAAAAAATTAACAAAAATCAGTGCCTATATTGATATTGTGCTTTTGAGATGGGGAGAGAAATCCGTGAGATGGGTTTTACCACTATGCGATCGGCGCAAATATGCGTGCTGTAGGAGTGCAAGCTATAGCCTACGGTTTTGTTTTTTCCTCATCTGGACTCCGATGTGACAACTGTGGCATTGCACAGAGACGGGCTTGATCGTGGCACTTTATAGCTTTTCCTTTTTGTTTTAGATATCAGTAACTTGACGTGTGGTGTGTGACAAGCTAGACCAACGCGTTATGAGTCCCAAAAGTAAACCAACTGTTGAGATTTCACTTCGAAAACGAACACCCCATAACACCCTTCCTCTCCAAATAGGAGGAAAATATCGCGCAGAGGAAGGATCCTCTTGGTGGGCCGAATGCACAGCACCAGTCCCAATAGATTCACTCCAAAAGGTTTCTTGTTTTGTCTAGGCTAAAATGTGACTGGGTTCACGTCCATCCGCGGTAAATGTACAGATAAACGCGACCTATCTCCGAACTACAGAAAGATCAGAGCACCGATCGGTTCACCGATTTCCGTGGCTGGAAAAACGAAAGAGATATACAGCGTCTGAAGCGAGCGCCGCCACGGAGGGGGAGGCGGGCGGAGGGAGAAAGAGGGAGGGACGAAATCGGGATTACCCATTTAAAGTGGATTCTTGAGGAGACATGATCGTTTCTCTTGAACAGTTGAATCGATGATCGCCTGAATAGTCCTGTAATGGCATCAGGAAAACCATATACTTATCATATTTCCCCCCAGGTCTGCGTTTGTAGCTTGTCTGCTCTACCCTCCACGGTGTGATTCATGAAATGGTTAAATTTAGGCCTAGGCCTGGCTACATGTCCTCAATACAGGAATAAATGTTTGATTGCCAGTAATTTTGCAAATTTACGAGAATATAACCCGACTCCACAAGTAGCCTAAAGTTTAATAGAATAAGAATGTACCTATAGCCCTAAAGTGTTTCGGATTATGTTGAGCCCAGTAGAAATGACTCACTTTGAGTCACTTTGTTATGAAATTATTATTATTTTAACATTTTATTTAACTAGGCAAGTCATAAGAATAAGAATATAATGTTTCTGAGCAAATCTACATTAATCTGGGTGCGACCATGATTAAGGGTAATCATGAATGAATGGTGAATAATGATGAGTGAGAAAGTTACAAAGATGATGCTGAAACTAGTTTCACAACATTTGTGCACAACATAGGGCAGCGCACAATTGGCCCAGCGTCGTCAGGGTTAGGGGAAAATTTGTCCGGATAGGCCGTTATTGTAAATAAGAATTTGTTTCTTAACTGACTTGCCTAGTTAAATAAAGGTTAAATAAATAAATAAAAACATAATACGAAACAGAACCAAAACAAACTGCAAATGCATCCAGAAAGTTTTGCTTGGAATATGGGACCAAATACTAAACTTTTGACTACATTTAAGTGAATTTGTCCAAATACTTATGACATCTTTAAATGGGGGGACTATATACATAAAGTGCATTTATTTCTAAATTCTAAAACGGATATGTATGAAAATACCCTCAAATAAAAGATGACATTCTGTTCTTTCGCCTCATATAAAACATTTGACAAACATCTGACAAACACCGCTCTAGCTCTGCCACCTTTCACCGCAGATGCGGAAGGGCTACATCGGCTCTGCCACAAGATTTCTCTAGTTTAAACCAACAGATGTTGATGGGGATTTTTGTATTATGCTCATTAGATTTCGGCGGGGGCACGGAATTCGACTCTAGTGGGTTAAAGGTAAAAAAAAATTTAAATCACTAAAAATACACATTATGTGGTGGTCATACTTGTCAGCGCATATACGGGGAGATTTACATGCATTTCTATCTTCCCTCTATGCTCAAATCAATTATTTGATTAATTAATATAATTTATGAAAGTGCATATTTGACTCAAACGTTCCATGTGCTGTATTAGTATTTGTAAACACTGAGCAAAAATTGGTTAAAGGTAGAAAAAGAAATGCAGTCTGGTTGAGATGGGTTGCTAGCATGTGCTAAAATAGTAACAACCATATGTAGATAACAGAGTGTTCTAGGAACACAAACATGTGATTAGCTTGGAGAAAAACAGCGAGAAAGAAGGAGAGGGAGAGAATGGTCTCGACTCTAACATACAGTACAATGATTTCAAGTGTAAATGAGTTCAAAATGTGTTTATATAAGATGTAAAGTTGTGTAGCAGAGGCGTTCAGTAAATTATGCTTGCATAATGAGCAATCTTGCCCGAAGATTCGTTTTTACCACAAAAGTTAACGCCAAGGCTTTTTATTATTACATTTTTATTTAACCTTTATTTAACTAGCTCTGTGTGCTATCATTGTTTTAGGGTTAGGGTTAGATTTTTTGGCTTGATTTCTGGTTTGTGGTTATGGTCAAAAACAGAGACACAAATAAGGAAGTCACAAATCGATACTGTCATACCTTTGTGCCTGAGTTATCCCTCTGAGCTAAAGCCTAGGTATGAGCTAGGGGAGCTAACATGAGTCTTCAGTTTTCTGACAGGTTGAACATAGTTCAGTCAGTAAACCACCTTTACTGCATCTACATATAAGACCTGATAGAATACAGAGGCGAGAATGTATGCCCAAGGCCTATACGAAACGCCAACGCATGAAAACACTGCATCTGATATTCATGAGCACCTGTTCTACATGTAGGTGTTACAGGCTGAGAGGTGCCAGTCAACATCTCAGCTCTTCTGTGACTGACACCCTCCCTTCGCACTTAAAGGGATAATTCAACACCAAATCTTGAAGGGGGTAGTTCAACACCAAATATTACAGGGATAGAACAACAACAAATATAAAATGGAGAGGTCAACACCAAATCTTTAAGGGGTAGTTCAACACCAAATATTAGAGGGAAATGTCTAAAACAAATATAAAATGGACAACTCAACACCAAATCTTGAAGGGAGAGGTCAAATTTTAAAGCAAACAGGTCAACACCATAGAGCACAAAATCTCAATTTTAAAGAAGTAATTTTTCTTCTTCTTTTATGTTTGAAAAAAGCGTAAAGCTAATATTGGCGAATTACTGACACATGCAGTGCTGTAGTCCTGAATCTAAACTTGTGTGTCATTTATTTATTGTAGCCACTAGATGTCAGCAATATAGCTTATAGCCATTGACATACCATAGGCAACACAATTTGAAGAACAAGACAATGCTCTAATCATTGGCTGATCGTTCCAAGACCATAGGA